>NW_009925417.1:0-12494 GCF_000696875.1 Nestor notabilis | reverse complement strand
GGCTGACTGACAGGTGGGATTTATCAGCCTATCTACAGTGCCATGCTAACACTGCTAGACACAACACAGTGCCAGTTGGGTGCTGCTGCAAATGTACTTAATTTTGACTAAAGAATGAAATTTAATAGAAACATTTAAAAGAATGGATCTTGTTATTCTCAGATTAAAAATATTTCAATCCTATTGATATAGGTTCTGCATATAGAAAGCTTATATTGCTGAAACATCCTAGTATAAGAATGTATAATTTATAGAGATTGCTTGATTTGAGTGGAATTTGTGTCTAATTTCCAATTGTCACTCAGACATATGTACATTCGAACAAGTACAACTAAATTTTTGAACCAGTATTCCCTTTAACCTCCACCTATGTCACTTAACCGTAGTCATATACTTCTATTCTACTTAAGGATTATTAGATACCCTTATTAGATAAGGATAATTCTATCCAGATCTTTGTCTTGCAGTATGCTGTCACTCTGTTATGTACTATTACTTTTGTTTCTTTTCCTAACTTATTCATGGTAATCTTCTTACAAAGTGCCTCTACCATTGTTTGCATGAGGTCTCCCAAAAGAATCTGATAGAATTCTTTTGCATACAAGGGCTTAAAATAACCCAGTTTAGAGGCTTAAGCATTCAAAATAGACAATCTTTAGATTTAGAAAATTGAAAACATTGTCAGGTTGGAAGGGCTCTGTGATAACCTTTGTTTCACATCCATTTGAATTACTTGGTTTGTTCTGCCAGCAAATGTGTGGTTTAGTGGTAGGAAAAGAAGGAATAGTTACCATAGTAACTGTCACACAATCCAGTGTGGTGCTTATGTTACTGTCCCTCCGAGACAATACAAAGCTGCCTTCTTAATCCCTTTAGTGTTCCTGGTTGAATAGCGTATGCCTAGTAAAGAGGCACTTTTAGGTCCCTTGGCTGTACATTTTATTTTCCATCTCCTCCTCAGTAAAGTAATAAGCCTCCTATAAATAGCATGAGATAAAACCCAAGCCAAACACTCAGACAGAAACCTAGTGCTCTGCTTGAAAAACATACACCTTTTCCCCAGACTATAATGATTGGGATTTTATGAGCTTTTTTTACATCCTCCTAAAATCTTTAAACATTAACAGATGTCAATTGAGATACAATGAACCTTGTTCAAAGCATAGGAGATGCCTCAGTACAGTTTAATTTTTCCTAAGATAATTTTATGTATTTAATTTGTTGCTTACTAGAGTCAGTGAACTTTGGGGACAAAGTAAGACAAACCTCATAAAAATAAGGCTTAGGTGACTGTTTAGTCACAAATTTTGACACATTTAACGTCTGCTTGATTTCATCTAACACCATAGAACGACTGAAAGTTGTTGTCCCAGTGGGGTACTTAGCTTCAAATGAATGCAGCATTTTGTAGCAGCTTTGTCATTAGTTTTATATGTCATGTTATTTCATCAGTGCTTTGTGTATAGACATTTGAATTTTCACTAGAGTGGAGGTTGGGATTCGTACCATTAGAAAATGGTCCAACAATTCAGGTGCAGGGAATTCTCTGGAAGAGTTTTCTAAATGTCTTTACTAAATGTGGAAGAATATATTAAATGCATAGTGGGTAACACATTTAAATATTCATTCAGGAAAAGGACATATTGAAAAATTAATTAAGCCTAGAAATTGTGACACTTGCCTGAAATATGGGGCAAGGGAATATTTTCTGTACTGAATATTCAGTTGATGTCTAAGAAGTGAACCAACATTAACTGTAAGGGCTTCCATGTTTTAAATGTTCTCATGGGACGTATTAATTCAAAACAGTTACATCTTTTAACTGCACTTTTTTTTAAGGCTTCTGAAACAAAACTCAAACCCAGTTTTAGGTATTATTTCAGGAATTTTCATTTTTCTCCTGTGCATCAATCATGTGTATGCTACTTATTCAACTACCTTTTCTCCCAGGCTTTCCTTTCAGTTTTCTTTGCATCTTAATCTAGGAACATATTGTAACACATACAGAAATTCTCTTGAATGCCTTAAATTGAAGTTTGATTCTGAAAAGTTTTTGTTTTCAGCAGTCTAAGCTGAGAATTTCTTCCCCTACCCAAATGCCTCTATAGTACTAAACAGTTGTAGATCGTATATGACTTGTAGATAGCTATGAAAATGCTTCTGAAAACCTAGATTGGTGCATCTCTAAGCTGTAGCACAAATGAAGTTATACTGGTAGTAATTCAATGTTTGAGTTTATAAATAATTTCTTCATGATTCTGGATCCTATAATGATTTAAAATTTTGAACTTCTATATTTGCATACACACACAACAGGAGTTCTGAAGGTAAAATGTGGCATTCGTGCATCGTCAATTCCCCCAAAAGAAATACTTGCTTTGTTCTTGTACAGCTTTCAGCATCTCCTTTCATTTATGAGCATGACATCATTGCTTTGACCTACACAGAAAAGAAAACATATGAATGAATCCATGTAACTATCAGGAATCATAAATAACTTTCAAAGTTAAAGGGGAAAAAGGCATGATATATATCACAATTTTATACATTTTTAGTTCAATATTATAGTTTGCGTGTCTGTTCTTTTTAGAATTGATTGTGAGAACAAAGGGAGAGAAGCACCTTCCCCCAGACCAGAGCTGTTGCACTGCTTTCAGTTAGGGATCAAGGCAGGCCGCAGGTAAACTGCTGTCCCTAGCGCGGCTGAAATGGGGTCCTGGCCCAAAGGCAGGGTAGGGAGAGGCCTTGGGGCCTGGGCAGGCACAGTCAAGCCCATTATTACCCTCAGGGACGTGATATTTATGTTCATTTAATGTGCAGATACAAAGAATATGGCTCATTAAACACATCTTTCTTTGGTATTCTTAGTATGGTCAATGATGTACAGCTGTCATTTCAAATAAGCAATTTTGATAGCATTAATTCTAAATTTTAAACATTATTTTATTCACAGGTACTTACTGGACACCAAAATATAAACTTGTATATTTCTCCTAGACATAAATATTTTTCTTCTTTTCCTTTCACTAAATCATATACCTGAATAAATGTAACAACTTAATCATCAGTTTTCCAATATTGAATTGTGAGCATAACATCAGATTACCTGAAGTGACTTTACTTTGAGATCAACTGTAATGTTTAGCACAAAAAAAGTAAGTGTTAAATGTACGGTGATGTAACAGTTTTTAGTAATGAGCATAGCCTATTTGCATGTGTGTTTTTCCAATGGAGAAAGAAAATTAAAAGCATAATGTGCATCCCTCAACTGGTTACTAAACTTTTGTTTCAAAGATCTTCTGTTCATCTATCTGCGTTAATAAAAGTCAAGAAGGAATCTGAGCTGTTGATTTATTTCTTGCTTCCTTAAGCTGGTTGACTGGATAAGGGATGGATTTATCTATGCAGAGATACCAGCATATGGCTATTATTATGCTACATCATGGTAAAAGCTCTACAAGACACTATACCATGAAAAGGTTGTAGCTTCTTCAGCTATGGCAAAGTTTTTGGTGTACCCAAGTTTAAAAAAAAGGAATAGAAGAGGAAATGTGTATGAGCACAAATAGTGACAATTATCTGCTACCATAATACAGCCCTCTGAGATGACAAACACAAGTATTAACAGTGCATATAAAAATATAAGTGTCTTTCAGTCAGGAAGTTATTATCTTGTTTTATTATCTGGAGACTGTTAATAATATGAAAGCAGAATGGATTTGAATTTGGAAGAAGATACCTTATTTATCCCTCTGAAAAAAAATCTAATCATAAGCAGTGGGACCTAAATTTTAGGTCTCATCTGAAAGAGCATGTCTGCAAAAGTAATGTTATTAGCATCGTGTTGGTTTGCATGAGCACTAGCCCAATGGAAAAAAAATCCAAATTTTTCATAACCATGCCATTTATTGCAACATCTGGTGTTTCTTTGAAAGTATTTCATATCAGTGTAACATGACCTCCTATGTTGAACATTATAAAAGGCTTATTAACATATTTCTAGTCAAAATATAATGAATCATTTTCATTTAGTGCATTATTATTGAAATTTTATAAGCTTGAAATAAAATTTAATTGAATTTATATAGGGCTAATCATAGAAACTATGAACAACTTCATAGATTGATGATCTTGAAGATTTATATTTTATCCAAGAGAAGGAATTTATTTGAACAACTGCTGATAGAATTCTCTTATCCCTGCTTTTGTTTACATAGAAAACAGAATATTTACATAGAAAACATGGAAGTCTAATTAATAATTTTAAAAAATAGCCATTGAAATGTCACTAAATAATAGGATATATAGGAGTGTGGCCAGCAGGTCAAGGGTGGTGATTGTCCCCTTCCACTCTTGTGAGACCCCACCTGGAGTACTGCATTCAGCTCTTAGGTCCCCAACACAAGAATATTTTGGAGCGAGTCCAGAGGAAGGTCACAAAAATGATCAGAAGGCTGGGGCACATCTATCAAGACAGACTGAGAGAATTGGGCTTGTTCAGCCTGGAAGAAAAAAGGCTCCCTGGGGGACTTTATAAAGAAGGCCTACAAGAAATCTGGAAGGGGACTATTTACAAGGGCAGTATTTCACTAAGGAGGACAGTATTATGTACATGGTTTGATCATTCACAGAAACCCTGTGACAGAGTACAAGAAACCTACTACCATCATCTCTCATCTAACTTTGAGAATTCAGTATTTAGGTGTTAAAAAAATTAGAATAACCATGTTGCTTTTATATGGCTAAAAACCTACCCTGCTATCCTGGATCCCATGAAGAACCCAGATGGATGTACATTGATGGATACTTGTATTAAAGCAAGAACATGACAAACATACATAATGCTTTCTCCTGTCATTCTCCCTCTCTCCAATTGTTTTGAACTATTTTCTGGTTCTCTTGAGGTTTGTGTACTTGTAAACTACTTGAATCTCTCTTCTAACTATTCATCAAAATGGCCCATGAAAGCACATAAGATTTTTCCTAATATCCAATCTAAACCGCCTCTGGCACAACTTCATGTATCAAGACACTTTCTCAATGTAAAATAATGTTTCCTAGTTAATAATACTTATTTCAAATGGTCCGTGCTTATAATGACTTAATTTTTAACATCTAGAGCTAACGTAACCCTGACAGGAGCTGTGTTTTTACTATGTATGAAAGGTAATATATGTAAGTATGTAACTGTATGTAAGTACCACTTTGACTTGTGCACAGACTGAGGCTTAGTGTCCTACTGTTCCCTTAGCTCAAAGGCCCAATGTTACGTCAGCAGAGTCAGACAGAAAACAAGATTTGGAGCTGGATTTCCAGTTTTAGCTAAATTTCACTGGTTGAATGAAATACTGTGTGCGGTAAAGACACACATCCACATGAATTTTAGAGATGATGATGTGTGTGGTGGTAGTTGAAGTATTTACTCTGCTGAGTAAGACATCAGAAGCTTGACATGAGCCAGCAGTGTGCGCTTGCAGCCGAGAAAGCCAATCATATCCTGGGCTTCATCAAAAGAAGCATGACCAGCAGGCCAAAGGAGGTGATCCTGCCCCTCTACTCTGCTCTCGTGAGACCTCACTTGGAGTATTGTGTCCAGTTCTGGTGTCCTCAACATAAAAAGGACATGGAGCTGTTGGAGCAAGTCCAGAGGAGGGCCACGAGGATGATAAGGGGGTTGGAGCACCTCCCGTATGAAGACAGGCTGAGAAAGTTGGGGCTGTTCAGCCTGGAGAAGACAAGACTGTGTGGAGACCTCATAGCAGCCTTCCGATATCTGAAGGGGGCCTACAAGGATGCTGGGGAGGGACTCTTCATTAGGGACTCTAGTGGTAGGACAAGGGGTAATGGGTTTAAACTTAAACAGGGGAAGTTTAGATTAGATAGAAGGAAGAAGTTCTTCACAGTGAGGGTGGTGAGGCACTGGAATAGGTTGCCCAAGGAAGTTGTGAATGCTCCAGCCCTGGAGGTGTTCAAGGCCAGGCTGGACAGAGCCTTGGGCGACCTAGTTTAGTGTGTGGTGTCCCTGCTCATGGCAGGGGGGTTGGAACTAGATGATCTTAAGGTCCTTTCCAGTCCAAACCATTCTATGATTCTGTGATTCTAAATGGCATCAATTGGTGCAAACCATTTCACTCCAAACCTTTCTGGGTGTCTAGCTACTGGACCAGCTACGTTCCAGTGGCAACGTAGCTGGTCAAATGAATGATTTTCCTCACTAACAAAGATTTCTCACATTGCTTTCAATGTTAGTGTAACTATCACTCATTAAGCCATTCTTATTATGTCCTGTCATTTAATAAGAAGAAATATGCTGTCTATTGGAAATGTGAAGAGAATTCTAGGAAGCAGTGTGAAATATACACTGCATCATATTGTACAAAGGTTTCACTTTCTAGCATTATGATGTCCCAGCTGGCCATACTTCCAGAATTTACAGATTCACTTTTATAAATTCAAACACTATGTTCTTAAATAATCCAGGATAATAGATATCAAGGGTAGTATTAGCCAAGAATTGAAAGATTGTTCTAATTTCTACGGTTACATAAACATATGTTAGGTCACTGTGAAGGTTGGCAGCTCCCTAAGGGCTGGTGCACTGGGGGGGTCCTCATGGTGGATCAGGGCCAGGTCTGGCAGCCAGAGTCTATCCCAGTGCCCCAGCCAGGAGCAGGGCAGGAAGGGGGGGCCGGGGCAGCCCAGCATTGGGTACCTTTCTGGGAGTGGGGATGGGATAAGACCAGACTGGGATGCTGGCCTGGGGGTGTGCCCAGCTTGGCAGGGCCCATGGCCTGACTGGGCATGGCTGTGAGGAACTGTAGGCCATCCCTGATGTGGCATTGCTGGAGCTGTGGCTGATGGCTTTGGAGGCTGACATGGGGTCCTGAGCCATGGGCAGATGCGTTTTTATAGATTTTTTTTTTTCTTGTCAAATAGAGGATAAAGATATTTATTAAAATTCTGATGAAAATAAATCTGTCAAAAGACAGGAACAATGTTTATCCTAGTTGTGATACAGATTTGTTTTCCTATTAGCAGAAGATGAAAATATAGAAGTTTGAGAAACATCAAAAATTCTTATACTTTCTTAGTAATGGGGTGGTGACTATCATCAAATAGTCTAGGAGTGCTAATAAAATTGCTATTCACAAACTTTAAAAACAACTAAAAATTAAAAAATAATGTTTTCAAGCTATATTCCCTGCTCATGCCATAATCACACAAGGTATTTGTACTTACAAGGTATCTCACCATTCTACATTTATTTTTAATCCCATTCCCTCTGAAAGCTTCTTGGATAACATATCTCCTTTACAAATGCAACCAGAACTCTTGCATCGAACTCAGAATCAACAAAAATAGGAACAGTGATATTACTTACATTTTGTCTGTAGGCATAGGTTTGATAGCATATTCTGAAAGTTATTGGAGAGCCTCTGTGTAATTTGTGTTGCTCAAAGAAATAAATGTGCCCTGTACCATGCTACTATTGAATGTCTTTGAGCTGCTTATGGAGGAGATAAAAATCTTATGGGTATACAGTGATTACTCTCTTAGGCTTAAATGTTGTAGCTTTGGAAGAAGGAGAAAATCCTAACGTAAATAAGTAAGGAGCATTTTAAATATCAGTTCCTAAAATTGTAGAACTCAAAAACGCTTATTAGTTCAAAAGATTCTACCACAGAACTGATGATAAAAGTTTTTAATTTTTTCAGAAAACATACCCAAGAAGTAGAAAGCTTATCAAAGGCCAAACAAAAAAAACAAACCAAAACAAAAAAAATCTAAATGCACAAGTTTATAGTGAGTAAAAAAAAAACAAAACTAGAACCAAAGCACGTTTCTGTAGCCACACAGCATACAGAGAGGAGTTTTAGAATTACTGTTCATCTGGAAGCAAATTGGCTTTACAGTGAGACAGAAGAGTCTCAAATAGCAAAATTTGCTTGCAGTGTTATAATCAGAAATTATAATATGGTTTTCAGAAACAGTACTATGACCCATCATTCTTAAAAATTTTACAGAGGACACCTCAATGCTATCAAGTTTTTAAGGCTTTATTAACAATGTTTGCAAGCTTAAAGCTACATTATTTGGAACTTATTCCTGTCAAGGAAGATATTGATAACGTATACACATAGCCTGGAAGAAAGCCAATTAAACCATGGAAATATTGTAAATAGGAAGCACAAAACACAATTTCAATTTTTTTCAGCAGGAGGGATTTCCAAGGGGACTTACCAGCCAGAGCTGAATACTGTGCTGAAGTGGCTGAGCGATTCCCAATGGAGTCTGGAAAGAGCAAGCTCTAGTATGTCTGCAGTTGTCTGCACAGATATGGCTATAATAAAGACCCATGACATTGCTTCTAGGAGGTTCATTATATCGTACACAAAAGATTGTACAACTAGATTGCCATAGTGATGTATATGGGTAGTGCTAGGCTAGGAAAAAAAATAACTATAAATGTAAGCAACCCCTTATAAAAGTAGGTATGATTAAGGATAACACTTAAATCCCTTCCTTTTTATAATTCTGATCAGCACTATAATTCAGGATTCTAATGAAGATGATCATAGATTTTCCTGAAAATATTCTATTGTGCTGCCAAGATAATCTGGACAGAATTATATAGCCAGTAATCAGATGCTGAGGAGCACTGTCTCATAATTATGTCATTCACATAAAAGCCATCTTGGAAGATAAAATTGCCCAACTTAATTAGTGACCTAAATTTCTCCTTTCCTTTCCATCTTCCCTGGTTCATGTCTATTTCTGACCCTTCTTTCCTTGGCAACAATTTCTTCTTTACCAGCTCATGGAAAGCAGAAATTAAAATGCAGTAGTTCTGTCATACACACAAAACATCTTTTTTTCCCATAGCTAGATATGGAAAACTTGAGATGATAAATAGCGGTTTATTGCCTTCTGTCACTGAAGTGATGGATAAATATACTTATGATACCTGTAGAAGCTGGACATGTACAACATTCATTGTGCTTTTTTGTTAAGTGTGCTGTCTGATATCTGTGTATCACTAGTGACTACTGCCACACAAAAGCAGTCCAATACACATAGCAGCAAGGTACAGTTTATGAAAAACTAATCAAAAAAGTATTCACAATTAAGTAAAAAGGATAGGAAAGCAAGAATCATATAGTAATCACGCAGATCTTTGCTACACAGCAGAGATATTGACTGGTTATATGTAGCACAACACAGGAAATGTCAATGAGATACAGAATTAATATTAGAAAGTTATCTAATCTGCAGACAACTTCAGTAAATTGAACTGTAAGGTAAAGATGTCAATTTAAGCATTGTCTATACAGAAAAGCCTACATGTGGTTACGCTTGAATTGTGAGCTCAAGTATTGCACATTTGTAGAAATGATCATCAGATGACAGGTGGCAGTGTAGTTTAACTCTCTGTTTCCTGGGTATTTTCTATCCCTGTGGTAAACCCTCAACAAATAACTTGATGGCCTAGGACCTGGTTGATATATTAAGTTGAAAAAAAAAAAGAATTACAAGCTTTCAAGCAAATATTCATAGTAATATTGCAAGCATAATTGTTATGAAAGTGTGGTATTTGTTTTACAGTTCCACCTGAAACATGATGAAGGGTGAAGATGAAATATTGCAGAGGAAATTTAAAGATATGTGGGAATTACAAAAGTTAATACACAGCACTCCAGTGTCAGTCCACTTCTAGCTGATCTTTCGATGGACATGTCTCCTCTCCTTAATCAGTGTATCATCAATACTTCTTGCAGTTTGTGTCTACCTCATGACTTACTGCCTGTAACAAAAATAATTAATCGTAGGAAAAAAGAGAGTGTAAAAAGACAGGAAAGGACAAAGCATCTGACTTAAAGACAAGCTGTTCTTTAGAAGCAGGTCTTTAGAAGTTCTGATGAAAACTTAGACTATGAAAATAATTACAACATTCTTATATCACTACATTTTAAAAAAAGTACCTCAGTGCAATAATATGGATTAGTACAACTAACCAAAGGTCTTTTTGATTTCCTGCAGAACTGAATTTAAACTGTTTCAAGAAATGGCTCCAAATTTTAAATATTCTTTTCTGTTTCTACCAGTTATAAACGAAAGTCAGAGTTACAGCACCATGCTAGAAAGCTGGGAATCTCGCAAAATTTCAATCCTTTGGTTATGTATCACCTCCACATAATGTTCCTGTGTGGTTTTACACTTCATGATTGGTTTATCCTGCTTAACCCAAAAAGAAAGATAATTTGAAGGGAGTAATCCCTCACGACACTTCCCATTTAAATAGTTGTTAGAGGAAACATCTATTTTTAAAACATTTCTTCTAATATGTAACAATCCTAAGGCTGTCCTTTGATCCTTCATTGTCTTTAACAGGAAAGGGTTATGAGGACACAAATATAGTCTGGCAGTAAGAATGGAGCTTCTAGAAATACCTTGTCTTTTACTCACCATTGTCTATAGGAATCACAAAGTTCAGACACAGTATCACAGGGCGTTTCTGTATCATGATTGAATTCTGCTAAGGTTAAATTCTTTTTCAAACTTCGGGTGCCAAATTACCAAATTTTGTGAAATTTGGTAATTTTTCACAGCAGGTCTGTGAAATGATTACTTTTGCTTTGCAGATAGTACTACTAGCTTTCCTAGAGGTTTTATCTGAAACTATAAATTTTGTAGGACTTTGCAGATGTATAACCAACTTTTTATACATGAATTAGGAAGGAGCGTGAGTTAAATTTTCTTTTTGACATTAATTATTGCGGTAAGTAAGGATAACCTCTTATTATCCAATCTGAAATTTCCTTTCGTTTGTAGCATTTCAATGGATTTTCTTCTGTAGACTAACAGATTATAAGAAAAAAAAAAGTTTTGGAGGAGGCATGATGTTGCAACTGCATCTGTCTTTCTGTCTGTCTAGTTATCTATCCATCTATCAGAGATTACTGTGATGGTACTTTCTAAAAGACTGACAAAAAAAGGACAGTTTTAAACTATAAAACTCATCTTTACTAAATTATTAAAAGCATTCTTCTTGCTCGGATTTAATTCTTACATGTCATCATCACTACCTGTACAAAACTGTTAGCATTTTCTAATGCTGTGGGTATAATGGGGATGATGCTGTAAAGTCAGCAGTGATGGCTGTGGTCCTTGTTCATAGTCACCACAGTCAAGTTGATCAGGCTTGAGAGCTCCTCAGTGAGAGAAGTCAATCAAAATGGGCTTGTCTTCCAGTTTTCTGCACTGATGATGGATATTTTCATGCTATTATCCTGCTCCCCTTCTAAAAAAGGGTATTTCCTCTGCTCTGTGTACTGCTTATCCTGTTTTCTTCCATCTTGCCAAACATCATTCTAGTGCTTTCAGCAGGATGTACTTGCATTGCTTACATACTAATGTAAAATTTTGTCTGGCTGTGCCATCACAGTGCTGTAAAATGCTAACATACTGGTCTTAGCTACACCACTTTAGCTTGCTTACTGTCAGGTTCAAGGCAAGTTGGTGTATTAATTATATCCTAATAAGTAAATTTATAACTGGCATGTGTCACTAACCTCTGCTTTGGCTACAATGACAAGGTCCATCAATATTTATAGGTTAAAGCCATAGTTTGCATTTAGAGTAAATGTAAACTACTTGGCAATGAGACAGTTCCGTTCTGAAAAGTTTATGGAGTCTTCCTACTTTACTATCCAACTCAGCATAAGAAACAGAATTCTCTGATGGTATTGGCTGCTACTGGTCCTTCTTTCTCCACTGATGTGATAGCTTTTGGTGGCTTGTATCGGACTAAACATTTCTGTTAAGAAAAACTGTCTCCTTTAGTGAAGAAGTTCTGTCTGCCTTGATGGTCTTCTTTTTCTTCTGAATGCCAGCATTTCTTTTACTCTTATGTATAATCCTTATGATATTTCCAAGAGGTTGTTCAGATTTTTAAAAATAACCATGGTATAACTGTTATTTTTCTTTATACTGCCATAACCCTCAGAGAATTCGTTAAGAAACTTTCAGTTTCTGAGAAAATACTCTGTCTGGTTTAATGTTGTGTTCCTATATATTGCAGTAAGAAATTGTTAATGGAATCCAATGGCTTCTCCTAATTCATAACTGTTATTGAAAGGCAAAGAATAAAAATCTGTATTTTTTAGAATGCTAAAATAAAAGAAGCTAAAACATGAATTATTGAAATGCTTTCAAAAATTGTTTATGCCTGAGTGGGAAGATGTGTTGTGGATGCATAAAATGTTCTACAAATAAGCATGGGCAATGTTGTTGATACTTAAGATAGGTTTTTGTATACTGTTCCAAAAGATCAATATGTATTTGCATAGTGTAATGACAGAGTCTGTCAGCTGATAGCCACAGTGGCTTATATAACAACCAGTGTTCAGCCAGAAGAACCCAGGTGTTATTTTTCCCAGATGAACTATTGTGTTTTTATTTTTCCCTGTTATTAACACCGCTATTATTAATAATTA
>NW_009925416.1:4644-5066 GCF_000696875.1 Nestor notabilis | reverse complement strand
AGGAGGTCAGTGGCAGTGCTGGGCTTGGGAGGGCCCCGGGGGGTGCTGCCATCCCCCTCCAGCAGCGCCTGGGGGGCTTCAGCCTTGCCCAGGGGCTGTTCCCCCGGGATCTTGTCACCCGTGGGGGCCACCGAGGATTTCTGCTTTGTGATGTCCCACCACAGCACGCCTGGGGGCAGCTGCGTCCTCTTGCTCGGCCCTGCTGGAAAGGGGGTGCCATAGGGATGGGCTGTGACGGGGGGGAGGACACTCGGGCCCCCCCCCCGGTGCTGGGTCATGTCCCTGCCTGGCCCTCGGCCTCACCTGGCACGGAGCTGAGCAGGACCCCGGCCACCACTGTGGTGAGGGTCCCCAGCGCCCCATAGTACAGGTAGGAGATGGCGTAGAAGTCATACACAATGGCTGGGGCGCCACTGAGGTGA
>NW_009925416.1:1073-4625 GCF_000696875.1 Nestor notabilis | reverse complement strand
CAACATGGTGTGACGTCACAGAGAGAACGGGGACAGGAGTGTGACGTCACAAGGAGCAACATGGAGTGACGTCACAGAGAGAACGGGGACAGGAGTGTGACGTCACAAGGAGCAACATGGTGTGACGTCACAGTGAGCATGGAAAGTGGTGTGACGTCACAAGGAACAACATGGTGTGACGTCACAGAGAGAACGGGGACAGGAGTGTGACGTCACAAGGAGCAACATGGTGTGACGTCACAGTGAGCATGGAAAGTGGTGTGACGTCACAAGGAACAACATGGTGTGACGTCACAGAGAGAACGGGGACAGGAGTGTGACGTCACAAGGAGCAACATGGTGTGACGTCACAGTGAGCATGGAAAGTGGTGTGACGTCACAAGGAACAACATGGTGTGACGTCACAATGAACAAAGCAGTGTGACGTCACAAGGAAACCAGGGTGACATCACAGCGAGCAGGGAAAGCGCGGTGACATCACAAGGAACAGGGCACAAGTGTGACATCCCAGGAAGCCCCCCTCGCCCCTCCCTCACCGTGCTAGCGCCGGGGGTTCCTCGGGGGGGGGCAGCAGTCCCAGCAGCATGGTGCGGTTGGTGCCGGTGGTGCGGTTGTAGAGGGGACACAGGGCTCCGGAGGCTGGCAGCACTCCCATGGTGGCAGCACTGGGGGGGTACAGGGTGGCCCCCACGGCCACCCACAAGGAGAGGGCCAGGCCGATGGCCAGGCCCCCCAGCACGCCCTGCGCAAAGTAGTGGGGTCCACACGGCCCGGGGTGGGGCAGTGGGACCCTCGGAACCCTCCAACCAACACCCCCCCGTGCCCCGGGACTCACAGCTGTGGAGCACATGGGCAGGAACATGCCCAGGATGAAGGCACCCAGCAGAGGGCCACTGATCACCCCCATGACAGTGAAGGAGCCCTGGAAGGGGGGTGAGAACTTGGCCCCACCGCCCTGGCTGGAGGGTGGTGAGGAGGAGGAGAAGGAGAAGAAGCAGAAGGAGGAGGAGGAAGAAGAGGAGGAGAAAGAGGAAGAGGAGAAGGAAGAGAAGGAGGAGAAGGAGAGGAGAGCAAGGAGGATGAGGAGGAGGAGAACGAGGAAGAGGAAAAAGAAGAGAAGGACGAGGAAGAGGAAGAAAAGGAGGAAGAGGAGAAGTAGAAGGAGAATGAGGAGGGTGAGGAGGAGGAGGAAGAAGAGGAGAAGGAGGATGATGATGAGGAGGATGGGGATGAGGAGGAGGGTGCTTGGCTGTGCCCCAGACCCTCCAGGGCTTTCGGACAGCCAGTGGCGCGTGGCCAGGGCAGGGGGGGTCTTGGCTGGACGCGGTTCTGCTCCACGAGGCTCACCTGCAGCACACCCCCCCCCAGCAGCGAGGCCAGAGCAGCCACCGTGATGCATGAGGTGCCGTAGATGACCGCTGTGGGGAGAGGGGATGGCTCAGCACCGCTGGCATGGCACAGAATGGCATGACATGGCACAGCATGGCATGGTATGGAGCGGTGCAGCATGGCATTGCATAGCATGGCACCATGGCATGGCACAGCTTGGCATGGCGCAGCTTGGCACCATGGTGTGGCACTACGGCATAGCATAAACCAGTGTGGTGCAGCACAGAACAGGGCTAGCATGGCATGGCATGGCACGGCACGGCTCCCGTGCCCACTCACACAGCCCCTTGAGGGTCAGCCGCTGTGGTGCCAGTGTGGGCAGCTTGGGCTTGATGAGGTCCTCGACGGTGACGGCGGCCATGGCGTTGATGCTGGTGGAAGCCGTGCTGCAGTGCGGGCAGCAGTCCCCTCCTATGGGCAGCTTTGGGGTCCCCTTGGAGCGAGGGGTGCCCCATCCTCACCTCAGGGTCCCACTGTAGGCACAGGCCAGGAACAGCCCCGGCACCCCCGGGGACGTCTTGAAGATGTCAAGCACCAAGTAGGGCATGTACTATGGGGGAAGAGGCTGCATTGGAAGGGCAGGACCCCGGTTCCGTCCCTTTCACCCTTCCACCTCGCTGCCCTCCATCTGCAGCTTGAGAGGGCAGAGCCAGTACCTGGTCGGGGGCCGAGATGTAGCCAGCGAGGAGAGGATCGCAGTCCTTGTAGAGCGCAAACATCACAAGGCCACAGGCCACCGCGCTGGAGACGATGCAGAAGAGCCCCACTTGATTGACCAGCAGTGCTCTGCGAGCATGGGGAGGGAGAAACCCCCCTGAGAGGGGCCCTGCAGCATGTGGGGTCCATCCAGGGGTACACGGGCCATGCAGGGATGCAGGGCGATGCAGTCACACAAGGACAATGCAGGGGTGCAGGGTCTGTGCAAGGTCTGTGCAAGGTCTGTGCAGGGTTGTCAGGTCCATACAAGGGTATAAGGTTCATGCAGGGGTCCATGCAGGGTTGCAGGGTCCACACAAGGGTATAAGGTTCATGCAGGGTCCATGCAGGGCTGCAGGGGCCATACAGGGATGCAGGCAATGTGCTCCCTGAGGGGACAGGCTGGATGCAGCCATTGTGGCCATTGCAGCCATCACCCCCACCCAGAGCAGCCCCTTGCCCCCATGCACCATCCCATGCAAAGCAGGATCCAGCCCATCCCTGCATCCCTATGGACTCACATCTTGGCCTCCCTCTCGGTCCTGCAGGCCACGTAGCGCTGGACCTGAGCCTGGTTGACACCATACATGGAGAGCCAGACCAGCGTGCCTCCCAAAAGGAAAGTCCACACCGTGTACCGGCTCCGCGGGTCCGGGTTGAAGCTGGGCACCACGATTTGGGGTGAGCTGTGGCTGGCATTGACCCCCCTCCCCACACCCTGGCACCCCATGGGCTGTGGGGGACTCACTCGGCCAGGTTCACCCTGGAGCCATTGGCAGCAATGGCCAGCACCATGGTGGGGCCCCCCACCAGCAGTACCCCCCGGATGATGATGGCGAGGAAGCCAGAGAGCATCACGAAGACCTGGAAGACGTCTGTCCAGATGACAGCCTTCATCCCACCCTACACCAGACAGAGCCATAGTGAACACCAGGGCCCCCAGGGTCCCCCAGGACTCCCCACTTCCTCCCTCACTATGGTTGTGTAGAAGGTGCAGATGACTCCGGTGGAGAGCAGGGATGCCCAGATGTCCAGACCGGTCACTGGGGGAGAAGAGAAGGTGCTGAGCAGAGCCCTGGGGTGCAAAGACAGGGCTGAGATGTCCCCAGTGCAGGGATGGGGACACAATGGGGATCGCACCTTGGTTAAGGATCAGGGCCGGGGCATAGATGACAATCCCTGTGTACAGCATCTGTGGGAAGAAGGGGGTCAGCACCACATCCCAACAGCACCACGGGTATGGGGACGGAGCGTGACGGCCCTGGGAAAACACTGAGGTTTTCATTCCAAACACGGCTCCCGCTGGGATCTATTTGCTTTGAGCCACAGAAAACACGAGCTCGGGAATGTGGAAGCTTCCCTGGGGGGCTTGGGGCAGTGCCGGTACAGCCGGATCCAAGCCCCCACTGCGTGCCGAGGCCCCACTGTCCCCATCCCCGCTGTGCACCGTGGACACGCACCGTGGCC
>NW_009925416.1:346-1048 GCF_000696875.1 Nestor notabilis | reverse complement strand
CGAACCCGCCGCTCCAGGTACTGGGGACAAGGAGAAGGCAGAGTGGTGGGTCCATCCCGGGGGCTGGATGCATCCCTGTGCCCCTCCACCTTGCCCGTGCCCACCTCGTAGGTGCTGGTGAGCCCCAAGCGGTAGAAGACAGGGAGGAAGAGCTTTAAGGTGAGCAGCGTGTTGAGAAGCTGCCCCAGGCACATCCAGAGGAACTTGGCTCCATAGCGGTGCGCCTCGGCCGGCACCCCCAGCACTTGGATGGCTGACATAAAGCTGGCGGAGAGTGAGAGCCCCACGGGCAGTGCTGACATGCGCCGGCCCCCCGTGAAGAAATCCTCTGATGTCTTCTGGCCGCCCCTGGCGAGGCCATGGAACAGCCCGATCGCGGTGGACACCAACAGCATCAGTGCAAACACCCCGTAGTCCCAGAGGCTGAAGGTGAGATGCTTTGGCACCCACATCTCCAGGCTCCCTGCCGGCACCAGCGTGGCAGCTGCAGGGGGAGAGACCCCAGCCAGGGACATGGCACAGGGACACAGCACACACAGCACAGGGACACAGCACAAGGACACGGCACGCACGGCACAGGGACACGGCACAGGGACACAGCATGCACAGCTAGGCCAGGCCAGAGCAGCACCGGTGCCTCCGAGGGTGGTGAAACTGGAGGACGAGAAAACTCCTTGTAGTTCTTGACCAACATTCAGAACG
>NW_009925416.1:0-321 GCF_000696875.1 Nestor notabilis | reverse complement strand
CCCAGCCCCCCCGGTCCCCGTCCCACGTCAGGACTGTGCTGAGCAGCCGGGCGGGTGTTTGGTTGCAGAGCCCTAATTCCTGAGCTCAGCGCGGGTATTGTCCTGGATACCTCCCAGTTTGGAGCACAGACGAGAGGAGAACAGCAGCTCCTGGTCCAGCAGCTCCGGAGCGCTCTGGGCACCAGACCTATAGCTCCAGCACCCGAAGGACACAGGCACAAGCAGGGAGCAGCAGAGCCGCTGGAGCCGGGTTATCTCCAGCCCCAGGGGACAAAACAAACTCAAGCTAAACCTTTACCCAGAGCAGGGCCCTGGATCCGC
>NW_009925415.1:56027-92987 GCF_000696875.1 Nestor notabilis | reverse complement strand
TCCAGCGTATCAACCGAACCACTCAGCTTGGGTTTTTTTTGTCTGGTAGAGAGCAGCTCCTCGGGAAACACAGGGCACTTTCAACAGCTGTCATATAAATCAGATGTATCTTTGAGGGTGATCAGTTCCCAAGTAAGCACTTGCTTTTTGGAAATAGTAACCACTGTATTATCAGTTGGGAGGAATGTGTAGACAGGTATCACATTGCTGCACAGGGATGTTTACCAGCTTCACTAAGTGCTGTTTTTGTGACAGATTAAATCCAATGGTGAGCTGCTCATTAAAAATGTTCAGCTGCGGCATGCGGGGAGGTACACGTGCACTGCTCAGACGATTGTGGACAACTCCTCAGCTTCAGCTGACCTTGTGGTAAGAGGTAAGGTTCTCCAGGTAATACAGAAGTGTGGCTGGTTTTCACCTACACAAGCAGAGTGTTTCTGGTTGTTTAGAATATGTTGTTTGTCATCAAGAAATGAAAAATTAAAATGAGAAGTGCATGAACATGCAAATTCTTAGTCTGCTCAGGGTACTGATTCTATTCCAGATATTTAGCGGTCCAACTGAGCACATGTTTTCCTGAAAAGCGATAAAGATTTTTTTATTATGAATATTTTCCTATGTTAAAGTAATTTTTAGACAGTTCAATTTGGTGTTCATTAACAAAGATTGATTTTAAGTATCATTTCAATGTATCCACTGTATAATATTTTTAAGAAGTCACTTCTTTTTTCCCATAAAGCTTTATGGGTTAAATTCCTGTGTATAACGCTAGACCTACAGTAAAAGGATTCCTAGTTTTGAAATGACAGAAACCAGGACATCCGGGGTTAAAGTTACCACACACTGTTAACTAATTCACATCTGTTCAGTGTTACTGTGGACTCAAAACACTTGGAGCCATGTTGTTGTCATGTTTTGCCCCATGTTCCAGTTATACTAAAGAGCTGTATAGCAGCTGAAGCATAGCTTGTACCTTGATTTTGAATCTGTCATCTGAGGATGTTGTGGACTTTCTGTATTTAATTTTTGCTGGCTATTAACAACCAGTGAAATATCAGTTTTGGATGAAATGTCAAAGCAAATACGCTAAGTGGTAAAACTGGGAACACATCTGCAAAGAAAAAGAGAAGGGTCTGTTCATGTGCCTTAGTATTATGTAAGCAATTCTTTTTAAAAATAAAGAGCAATGAGTTTCTTATCAAGCTTCTAATTCTCTTTCCAGCCTGGTAATTATAATTAGAATCATTGATCTCAGGTTACGTTTGGAAGAAATTAACATTCATTTTATACTCAAAATTTGGATTTTAATACAATGAACACTGCTCTGCTTAGTGCTAAGTAATTCTCACTACTATTTTTGTCAGTGGGAGACTCAGCATCTTACAAGGCAAGCTTGAATATCGGATGAAATATGACAAAAGTTAACATTATAGTTTCACGGCATTTGTAGGAAGAAACAACAGCAAAGTATGAAAACAAAGAACATCTTGTCAATGAAGTAGTAAAGGATAGCCGAGTGTTCATGCAGGCACACGAAGATACTTTGTCCACAAAACTATTTGTGTGACATTAAAGTATAAAAATTGCTGTTGTGTTCAGGAGACTTGCTAGTGATACTAGTACACTGAAGACTGTCAGGCCCCTGAGTGCCCCAACCAGCCTTAATGGCCCTGACCAGCCTCACCACAGCTGTCCATAGGCCCAGGAGCCCTGTTAAGCCGAGCCCTGGACCTTCAGCCCTGACTGGAGCTATGTTACAGACACACCTGCTTCCAGCTCTGTCTCTGGCCCTGCCTCCTGAATGGGCTTCAGACCTATATAGTAGCTAGCTTGTATCCTGGATGGACTGCTTGGGTATATGCAATAGCTTGTCACCTGAATGCACCTGATTCATTGTTTGCAGTACCTAGCACTGCCATATCAACACCCAGCTCTGCCCACTATATTCAGACCCTGCAGGACTGTGGGCCATTGTTGAAGGAACTGCCAACCCTTGCGTTACTCATCGGTCCTGGATCAGTTTTCCTGAGGGAACAGCTGGCCCTTGGTGTTTCCTGAGACATGCCATTTTCAGAAACTTTGATAGTGAGGTGAGAAGCTGTAAGAGATACCTCCTAAAAAAGGAGGAAAGAAAGGTCTTGGGAGTGATAAACCTTTCCGTATCTTCCATCTTCAGGGCTTTTGAAGTGAACAGTGTTGCAGAACACGTCTCTCAGGCCATACCTACCTGAGTCCTTAGAGCTGGGCTAGCAAATAGACACATTACCAGGGAGAAGTTGACTAACAACCCTCATCTTAAAAATCAGCTCTTTGCAACATCTTCTACTTTGTGCATCTTCCGTGAAGAGTAAGAGGCAGTTTCCCGGTGCATGTTTTATGTAGTAGCACATACATCTACATTGTATGTAGATGTATGTAGTCCTTGCCTTGAAAGGGAGGTCCAAGAACAGCTAATAAGTAGATTGGTTTTCAATGCCAATATTTAAATTTTGATAGAAATTGGTTATAAGCAATCCAGTAGCCATATGAAGTGTATTTTTCCAAGGATACTAAATGGGAACTCTTCTTGGATCTTAGGAGAAGAAACAATAGGAATTTGATTGTCAAAGTCATAAGCTATAGCCAAACAGATTATGTAGAGTGGCCATGCTTATTTTATTTTTAACTAATAGCATATATATTCTTTAAGGGACCAGTCTAAAGTTCAATACTTTTGGAGTCAAGAATGGAATCATTTTTTTATTATAAGGATAAATTAACTGAAAGCAAGAAACAGCAATATATGGTAGTATATTTTTTTTGTTCAGTTAATTTTATTTGATTCCTTTTGCTAAGATTTCTAGAGAAAATAAAGAGCTCAAGAGCTGAAGATACATTTGGCACACTGTGTGTTTAGATCTGATGTAGAAATCTCGTTCCATTCTTTTTGTTGAGTTGTTTTTGTTTTGATTTTCTGTGGTTTCTCTGCAAATACTGCAGAGAAATATATCCTGTTATTGTGGGAGTTTTTAATATGTTCTGGGACTTGTTCAATCAGATTGTTGGATAATTACCTGAATCATGTTGGCATATTATTATCTCTGAATGTGGAATCAGAGAATACTTCTCAGTAGTTCTAATGCATTGTCTCTGTTTTTACACAACAGTTGATATGTATCACGTAACTGTGTACCATATAAAACAGAAGCATAATAACAAACCCAGAACAGTCAATACCGAAAGAATGATCTGAAAATATCTATAGGGCAAGTTTGTAAGTAGGTCCTAAGCTTTGGGTTACAGAATTACTGCAAGTTTGAGGGGGTTTAGTACAACTTACTGAACATTGTGGTGTCTTTTACAAATAAAGATTCCTATACTCACATATGTATGCACCTGCATCGCTTCTTAGCTTTCTAGTCCATGAAAATAATCACCTGCACCTGTTGATCTACATATTTGAGCCTCTTTTAGGGGGACCAAGTCACAGCACAGCAACAATGAAAGAGTTACACACACAAAACAGACGAGTGGGAGTAGTAGTAATTAGAAGGAAATCTTTAAAATTTAAAAAAATGCATCAAGAAAAATGCAAGCATTCACTTCAGCAGTTTTTCTGTTACTCTTGTTCAGAAATAAAACAGATGAGGTTTGGTGAAGAGATGTGGTACCGTTTGTTAGGTTTAGTGATTCACCTGGAAAAAACAGACAAGTTTTGAGAACAGAGGCAAATCTCTTTTCAGAGGCAGATCTGAAGTACAACAAACAAATTTAAAACTAAATATGGATTGAAAATAATTGCTGTTATTTTAACATAGCTATTTTAAGTAGGCGGTTTCAGCTGAAATAGTGTTTTATACTTGGAAAGCATAGAGATGAGACTGTGAACTAGTTTAAGACAAGCAACTTCTACCTATAATGATTTAGCTGGTTGCTGGGCGTATAGTAATGTGCCATTAGGCCAACATCTGTATTTAGTTCATGACTTTATGTTCACTAGAGCCATGAAATTTGAAATTAATCTTTGCACGTGCCTGCCTTTTGAAGAAAAAGAAATACACTTTAGAAATTATTTTATAGGTCCTCCTTGATGATCAAGACTGAAAGGGCAGATGTGGAATGGCTGTTTTGTGGAAAATGTTTTCCCTTAGTGCTACTGTTCCTTGGTGGTGGCCTTTGTGGGTTGATTCTGGTGCACAGAGGTTGTTTGATTTCACCCACATAGTTGCGAGATTGCTTTTAGTTCAGCTGGTGTAGTGGATTCCATGTTTTGGCATGGATTTTTGAAATTCTCAATATTACTACTTAGGCCAGAGTCATGGAAGTTTCACTTGATATTTGTTAGCTGCTAGCTGCAAGAGCATTTATCCTCAGAATCACTTTGTAGAGTATTAAAATGTATATATTTTTTTTAACCTGTTCTTAAGTAGAAAGTGAGACTTGAAAGCCTTGTATCTGATAAGTACAAGTATAAAATTTAATGAACTTCAATTTTCAGAATAATTGATTTGTTAATTGAACTACCAATTTTTTTCTCAGGTCCTCCAGGCCCTCCCGGAGGTATAAGAGTAGAAGAAATTAGGGACACTTCTGTAGCACTTACCTGGAGTCGTGGAACAGACAATCATAGCCCAATTTCTAAATACACTATCCAGTCAAAAACCTTTCTATCTGAAGAGTGGAAAGATGCCAAAACAGGTAAGAGTAATGCCAGAAGTAATAAAGCCAATAGGTTTTAAAGTGTTTGATTGTTAGAAAACTTGGCTAATCAGAAAATAATCATAACACAAAGAAAACAGGGATGCTATTAATGACTTCTACAGGGTTAGGAAGCAGGTACTATCTTGTCAGTAAGTTGTCAATAGGTTTGCTCCCAGCACTTTGAAGGCCTGAACTGAATATCAAGAAATACAGAAAAGAACAGGCCAGAGTTTTTACCTGGTTTTTGCCTCTTTCCTTGTTGCTTGAAACATTCCACATCAGCTACTAAAATAATAAAAGATTAATTTACAGGTCAATAGGTTAATTTTGATGACAAATGGGTGTCTTCATTTCTGTATTTGTTATGCAGAAAGTTGGTTAAAATTGTGTGCTTTTTTCTGGGAAAAGGCTAAGTTCCAGTTGCATTAAAACTGGCACCCCTAAGAAAACATAGCTAAGCTTATCCTTCTAACCACTGGATGTCGTCATTGTGCCACATAATTGCAGTCGAGGAGGCACCTACCTGAACACAGGGCATGCTAATGTATACTTCTTTGCAAGGTTTAACATGAACACATAAATTATTAAAATATTTTTAAACTAGTAGTATCTTTGAATACTTTACGAAGGATAGAATTGCCACAAGCTATACAGAATTGTCCCATCAATATGATTATTATGCCACCATAATAAATTATAATTGAAGTGCTTTTCTGTGGAATCAGGGCAGCACATACTCAGCATTTCTAAATACTAAGAATATAAGTAGTTTCAGCTACTGCCTTTCATTTAAGTTGTCCCTTGAAACTACAGAGATAGATGTCAAAGAAATAGACTGACATATTGATCTGAAAATCTCTTACATTCTTAGAGTAAAAAGTTAAAAATACTAGGCCTACTGCATTAAATCATATTTCTCTCCTAGACTGTGTAATATATGTAGCTCTATTGTATATAATTACTTCCAACAGCCAGCACCAGTACATAATATGTTAAAGTAGCTCGAAAAATAAAACTAGAAAATTCCCCAGTCCCTTCCTCTCTCTCATATCTTGTTTAATAGCTTCTGTAGAAGAGATTTCTTTGAACTTTAAAAAAGAATAATTATTGTAGAAATCAGAGCTGTTCAAGGCCAGATTGGACAGAGCCTTGGGCGACATAGTTTAGTGTGTGGTGTCCCTGCTCATGGCAGGGGTGTTGGAACTGGATGATCTTAAGGTCCTTTCCAACCCTAACTATTCTATGATTCTATGATTTGCTTCAGTAACAATATATGCGGGAGGGAGGATCCTTTTAAACCAGCCTCTGCTTTTCTCAGGATAAATTATAAACAGGGATAGCAGCTCTGATACTGCTTCCTTTTGTGCTGTGTGTTACCTGGAACTAGAAATGTGTGTAGGAGATACAAGTGCTAGTTTCAGATCTTTGCTCTGGTTCAGAGCAGACACTTGAACCCATCTCTCTCACTTCTCAGGAAGATTCCCTATTCGCAGTGTTACAGACGTGATAGGATTCACTTCTCTGCATCTCTGAAGTTCTTCAGCTTTAGAGATTTAATGAGATAGTCATTGAGACATGCAGTCAGACTTTGCATTTTATCGTGTAATATGTTGAGTGGGATTCACATTTTGAGCTGGACCAGTAGGAATCCAGATTGTTGAATTCCTTTTTTAAGAAGCTAGCAGGAAAGATAAAAATTATTAATTTCTGAAAAGTTGAAATTAACTATTCTGGTGTTTTCAAAATCATTGCTTTTTCATTTGAACCGCACCAAGTAATTTTGGTTAATAGATGACTCCCTCAAAAATAGGTAAAATCACCATAGTAACCATCAATGACACCACTGCCAGCTTTTACTTTATTTCTAGGCTCCTCCCAGCTTGGCTCAGTGTTCACTTTCATATGAAAGTCGCATGATGAACAGTCCAAATTGATCTTCCGTCAGTGATTAGGCTATCATTTAATGCTGCTAATTTTCAATGTGTGGAACAAAAGAATATACTTTGGCATTGCATTTTGGAATTATTGTTGTTATTATTGCTATTACCATTATTCCCAAACCAAATCATTCATCTCGGGTTGCATAACATCAAGTGTGTTTCATGAAAGAAGTGCATTCTACTTCACAGTATGGAAATATGTCTGAATGTGTTATGTAATAGGTTGTTTACATTTATGTTGCTCTTCCCAGTTAAGGGGATCAGATTCTCATCATGTTGAGTATTCATAATTATTCTGGGAATTTGTGGCACAGTAAGATTGAATGAAGAGATTGAACGTAGCCTATAAAAAGGAATGACAAATTTGTGTCATGGCTTGGATGCCATAGGAGATTTGCAATGGATCTACTGACTGGACAGAAAAATAATTTGAGTAAGGATGATGGAGGATGGTGAGCAGGTGGAAAGAAAATGCAAAGTGGTTTTCTTTGTCCTACAGGGCTTCACTTTAGGATGAAAAATGTAATAATCATTAGGTAGAGGAAAGTTGTGTCACCATCCAGTGCTTACACCACCATGCCTGGGGTTTTTAGCAGTCATTGCATTTATATTCTAATTCCAAATCGACTTCCCAGTGCCGAATTTCTCATTTCTCATCTCCCTCTGAATCCAAGACTAATTTGACAAACCACTCTTCACCCACACAATAAATGAAACCCTCTGTCTGTCTACAACTGCAGACAGCTATAGAAACAACCCCTATTGTCTCTGAATTGTGGATAGTCATGAGTTACTTATGATAAAGAAGTCTTTTCACAGGAACGACAAGAGCACTTTACTCTTGTTGGATCTGAACTAGGTAGCAAGTTATAACATGCTTTCTAATAAGGTACACCAAATTAGGACTACAATTTATAAATCACTCTTTATCAGTTGATCGAACCCTACATTTGCATGTCTATATCCATGTTTATATCGTGAATTTTTATTTTACTGGTTTTGCATTCCAGATTTCTCATTGCATTTGTCTGTAAGTAAAATGAAATTCTGCAACTACAATATGTAATTACTAAGGATACTTCATAACTACATCTACTGTGTTTGCTAGTTCACACCCAGTTAAACATACAGGTCTCTAAGGGTTTATGCAATATAGTGTTATAGTTTCCAAATTCCAAGTTACTGCCACAAGTACTCCTTGTAAAATGTGGTATTCCCAACATACAACTTCAAGTTTCTTTCAGTTGGCTCTGTGTGATTGCAAAATTGTGGTAGTTTTGCTGAAATCAACCACATTGTTGGCCGATCCTAGTGTAAAAATGCTGTTTTCTAAAGCAATTTCTTATTTTTTTCAGAACCAGCAGATATTGAAGGAAATATGGAATCTGCTACAGTGATTGATTTAATTCCATGGATGGAGTATGAGTTCCGGATAATAGCAACAAACACTTTGGGGACAGGAGAACCTAGTATGCCATCACAGAGAATTAGAACTGAAGGCGCTCGTACGTAAACAGTATTTTCACATTTTTGTTAACCAATTTTGTAATTTTGGTTTTTATTTGAAAAAAAACCACTTTATAAGATTCAAGTCTAGAGTATGTATTTTCAGCCACCCACTACTATAGGTTTTAGGAAGCAAATACCAGACTGTCCAGATGCAATAGCATCAAAGCCGACAGCAAAGAAACACCATGATACAAACAGCAAATTTGCCTTCATTGCTGGAACTGAATCATACTGTATCTTTCAGAGATCCCTTACTGTGTCTGTCAGTCAGGCTGGGTATGTATGAATGCATGCACATTCTTAGGACAAGAGTACAGGACTTACTTAGGAAAAAACGTATGTATTGAACTAGGAAAATGTGCATTTGCTGTTTGGTTTGTATTCTAACTGAAAAATTGGTGTCAGTATGTGTGTTATACTGGATAATGCCGTTTTTCTGAGATTGAAGGTTTGGACTTGTGTATTCTTACTCCACATCAAAGATGTGACATTATCTGACACAACATATGCTCTTATCAGTCTAATTACTCAGTATTAAAATCTCAAAGCATATTTAAGGATATCCTTTAGGCTTAAACATGTCCTTTTTAAAATGAATTTTCAAAAATGAGGAATTAGAAGCTATTATTCAAGATAATACATTTTGGTTTGACTGTACAAAGGAGATAACAGCAGTGCTCTAGAAGGTAATGTATCACTGCAAAAAGACTGTATACCAGTATATCCTCCTTAACACATATTAGCACCCATGTGCAACCTGGATATATTTACAATTATTGTCCCATAGGTTGAGATATGAAACTAAAAGCACAAAAAAAAGTGTAAAAATTAATTTTTATAATGATGCCTGCTAGGTCATTGCTTTGATTAGACAGTGTTTTCAAAATAAAATGTATTTGCATTGCAAATTTCAAAGCATTTAATAAAAAAGATCCGTGTTTGGTCCATTAAAGATTTTCTTGCTTAGGGAGAAAGGAAATAGAAATCAGTTAAATTATTATGGACAGGGAAGGAAAAACCACAGAACTTTAACACTAAAGTAGAAGGAAATTGCCTATAAAATTGATTACTAACATCAAATGTTTTATGACCCAACAGCTGTATTTGAAGGCCCAGGAATCTAAGTGAGAAATCTACTGCTTCCTGGAGTGCTTGCTGCACAGTAGACATTTTTTAAATGGCAGAAAAAAAAACAGAAAGGGAGGGGGAAATAATGCTCACAGGTGGAACAGTGGTAGTGTCCTGCAATTTGCAGTGTGCCACATTCATGTTATTTGTTGTAACCTCCTCCCAGAAATGTCATATCCTCCAGTTTTGTAATAGGATGCACTGCTTTGCAAGAGGTCGTCTGTTTAATCTGTTGTCTGATTCCCCATGCACAGCACCATTGTCATCTCACAGGCAGACATTTTTGATGAAACAAAGCAAAATGTTAATGTAGTCTTTCTAGGCATCAGCCAGCATGTCTGGCCATGCCAAAGTAGGGTATAAATCAGTATCAGTTTGCAGATGATCTTCTGTGCCCAAGTGCATTTTCTGCCAGGAGGTGGAATTTGTTAAAAGTGGCAATAATAGGATTTGGGTTGCACTGTCAGCTTTCATGGTACTACAGAACCAGCAGAAGAAGGTAAATATTTTATCGCACAACCACCCACCCATATCCACACGTTGTAGCTATTTAAAACATTTGTTCTGTGTTAAATGGCAATAAGCAGTGCTGCATCTTTGTTGTACTGTATGGGTGACAAATAATATCTGTTAAATATCTTCTTCAGTTTTGAAGTCTCTCTTTTAGATAGCTGTAATTTCAGTAACTTTTATTAGCATGCTAAGAATGTGTGCTATAATTTTTCTTTTTAATGAAATCTGCTTGCTTCATCAATAACATGTTTCACAGTGCTTTCTTGTAATTCAGTGGTTCAGAGTCTGCTTTTATATATTTTAGCTTCTGGATGCATTAGAATAATTGCCTAAGTATAGCTGTCTGAATAAGTAACCTAGCCTTAATGGAAAGAGAAATCCTGGTTTAATGGCTGAGAGAATGAGGGAGATTCTCTTGAGAAGGGTGATTTGTAAGGCATTAGGCAGTCCTTTTTCTTTCCTCTGGCACCCTGTGTATCTTCTTTGACTGCTTAAGCAGTAAAGTTATATGCTTACAATAGATAGAATGACTACCGTGTCTTTCAGTAATAACTAAAGGTAGGGTTATAAGTTCAGGCTTCCTCTGGAATTGTCACAATATGTATGTTCAGTCTCGTTGTCCACTAATTTGTTTTCTGGAATGCCAGCAATAAATAGCATAAACCATGCACTGAATGCTGATTTCAATTTCAAATTTATTCTTACATATTTTTATCCTTACTGAAAATGAATTTATCTCTGCTTTGTGTTTCTCCTCAGCTGACCCTCAGAGAAGGCCTCAGCAAATATCTTACACAGCGCAAGTGCACTTGGGGACTGTCCCCTTACTATCTTGTGACATTCACTCATTAGTGGAGAACATGCCTGATCATAGGAGAGTTTTTAACACAAAGAACATGTTCATGTAGATGGGGCATGTAGTTAATGCACCTACCCATTCTGAACATGCCTATCAAGAAGATATATGCTGCTAATCTACAGTAGGATTAGGTTGCCAGTGCTTCAAAGACATATCTATGTTTAATCTCACACATTGCAAGTAAATCCATACAAGTAGATGGAGCTGATCACAGTCTATTAAGGTAAATACATGTGTAAGTCCTGAGTGCTTGAGCTCTTGGCATGCCAACATCTGAGGAAGCACAAGAACAATACACAGTGCTTCTCTGAAGACCTATGAGGAGTATTCAGTTTCTAAATATTTAATTAAATAATTGTAGAGAATGTTGTTAAAAAGAAAAATGGTTGCTAGCTATGGTTAGAACTAGAATGTTTCCTGCAGCAGTAGCTATAAATTAGTCTTGTCAAGACCACAGGTTCTGACAGCTGTTACAGACTATCATTATTTTAAGTGTGTGTGCCATGAGTGCTTATTGGCTGCTGTAAAAGGAAATTTAAATAGTGATATTCTACTGATTGCATACTTGTAGTGATTTTTCTAATCTGTTCTATTTTTCTAGCACCTAATGTGGCTCCTTCTGATGTTGGAGGAGGGGGTGGAAGCAATCGAGAGCTGACAATAACATGGATGGTAGGTATTGCACTGAGATGGCACAAACCCTGTGCTTACTTATACCTGATCTTACCCCTCCTGAAACCTGTGGCAGGTTTGTCACTGGCACCTTTGAGAGCAGGATTTGTACAGAGTATATAAGTTCTCAGAATTTTCTTATAAAAAGACGTAAAAAGGAATGAGGAAGTCAATATTTTAGATGTTTATGTATTGGACATTTCTAAAATACAATCTAAAACATTCTCTGAGTATGTTTCGAAGAGGCTGAAATACATACTAGCTATGATAATGCATTGATTTAACCACATTTAAAAATTCTGCATATTGTATCTTTTTTTGAGGCTTATTGTAAGTTGCAATCTGAATAGCATGCAGATTTGCTTACTACAACTAAAAGTAGAATGCCTTATGACTTCAATGTGCTGTGCACATATTTACAGGCTTTATTAAAAAAAAGAAAATACATTGTCGTTTATAAACTAGCCTGTTACAATTATTAACTTCAGTTTTAAGGAAATTCTTCTATAGTCACATTTTATGAGTTTTAGTTTATGCTAATGGGACTGGTAACACAAAACAGTGTTGCCCCATGCCACAGTTTAGCCATTCATTGATATCCACACACTGATGATGATGTTCTATTTCTCCAAACCATTAATTTTTCTTTAATGATTATGTTTAAGCAAAATAAAGAAAGAGGAGAGGTGTAGAGATAAACCGTTAACTACAGAAATAATGGAATGCAAAGTTCAAAAAATTAGTGTTACCAAAAAAGCTTTTCAGTAAGCAAAGCTTTGAAAATTTCATCTCTCTCATGTACTGTAGGTATTCAGTCCAAGATATTTTGTCTTTAAAAAGTCTTGAGTACATAGCTATACATATAAATGCTGTCTTTATATAAATGTTGTTCTGGTATTGAAGCAATGGTTTTTAAAATCTACCTATACTATGGAGAAAAAAAGAACAATCCAGGGAAGAAGGGAAGAGACAAGAAATTGGGAAGAAAGTAAAACCCAGAACAAGAGAGGATAAGGATAAACAAAGTTGTTGTGTAGGTAAAAGTTGCATGGAAAAGAGAGTTAAGTCTTTTGAATGGTGTTTGAGAAAGCTAAGGAGGTAAAATAAAGCAAAAATTAAAAAGCCTGTCTGATTCATGCCAGAGCCTATCAGTATCCAGCAAAAACAGTTACAGAAGCATTACCTCTGGCAAAGAAAGATGATTAAATGTTATGTTTGAAAAATATTACTGAGCTTATCTTGCTCCTGACCTCTCTGTTCACCTTCATAGAGCTATGAGGCACATAAGGCACATTACGCCATTTGTGTTGTTTGGGGATTAGTTTCAGATGTAGCAGCTTATTTACCTCTATGAAGAGGGCTCTTTTTGTGTGGAAATGTCATAATTCCAAAGCAGCTTTGTCACTGTTGTATAGGGATCCTCCTTACAAATGTACAAATTTTAATTCCTATGCGTATTTCCTTCTTTTTGTAGAGAAGTTTGGTCATACCTATTTGGAAAAATTCTCAAGTATGACACAGAAAGTCAGCCATATGCTTGGGCTAACAGATTTGGGCTTTCTTGGTTTGTTTTGTTTGTTTGGTGTTTTTTAATGCCATTCAAAATATTTATTCAGTCTTCCTGAGTGTTTTATGAATGAATTTACCTAAAGAAAAAAAATCTAAATTTCTGACAAAGGAAGACCCACGTGTCTGTTTAAATATATTGAAAAGGTTATTTCTTAGTTCCACTAAGAACAGATTTGGAAGTCCTAACTGGTTTGATTCTGGTCTTTATTTCTGAAGAGTGGAAGTCAGATAAGAACACATGCAATGGACAGTTGCACAAGACCTATTTTTTCTTCACAAGTGCTATGTTATAAAAACTTTAACAGACTACAGAGCTCCTTCTTGCACTGCGTGTTAAAGACCCATACTTGTGGTATTTTCAATACAGTGAAAACTTGGCTGTGACCAAACTAAAAAATATAACCAGGACAACAGTGACTAATGAAAGATCTGAAGTACAAGATCATTTCAGTCTTTCCTATGTTTATATTCCAATTATTTAACTTATCTAATATCATGCTTTTTACATCAGTCCTGTAGTGAGTAACTCAGACAAATTAAACATGGCTTCAAATATGTACTTCCCAAGAATCTAGCAAGTGTTTTTGAACAAAGGCATTAGATTTACAGAATCTGTCTGACAGACAACAATATATCTATCTGTAAGGCTAAGATAAAGGTGTATGTTGATTCCACCAAATGTGCTGACATTTGCATATGCTACTCAAAATATCCTTAATTAAGAAGAGCAGAACAAAATGTATGGCAGGTTCACATGTTGCTGCCAACTCCGTTTCAGCTTTTGTTATGATTCATAAGCCCGGATTGAATGAGACAGCCAGAGATACAATCAAAGCTCTTCTAAGTCTTGTTTTGAAAGAAGAACTGAGAAAGAAAGCTGGGAGTGGCATGCCCATTCTTCCTCATTTTCCCCCATTTGTCTTTCCCTCTTCTGTTTTGTTTTTCAAAGTTTTTAGTGGATACTACAAACTATTCAGCTACTTACACCTAGTTATTATGTGTAGCCATTGGAGGGCAAGCTGCTTTCAACACTTTTTTATAAGACCTCCCAGAATATATTTTTTAAGTTCCAGTTCTAGTTTTCTAAAGTTTGCTCTGGCTGAAAATCATTCTGAAACTAGGGCCACATCCAGTCTGCTTACTTTGGCATATGAGATACGATTCTGGTTTAATTTAAGCAGCAATATACAATGATAGAATTAGAAGAGCTATCAGTGACCCAGTCCAGGAAATCTACTTTTTGAACTGCAAGGTCGCCATAATTTTCTTCTTTTTGTATTATGTATATTAGTGTTCTAATCCATGTGTTATGTTTCTGAAGACAAAACTTACATATTTCTATTGTTCCAGAAGTTTGGTGAGTTTTCACCAGAACTTTCTTTCTTAGAGAATCTTTGGAGTTTCATTCAAGCTTCCATCAAATATGAACATCTGAATTTGTGAGCTAGGGTGGTTTTTTTTGGCTTGTTCCACTATTAACATCTAAGTTTCATAAATCCTTGCTCAGAATATCTCCTCACATGTTGGCTGAAGGGCTACAGAAGAGGGCAGACATGTAAGGAGAATAATTACTCTTTGTTGTACTGCTGTAGGCCCTTTGCCTCAAGATAGACTGTTTCATCTCTGTGGGGTCTACAGTATGGGAAGAGGTGATGCAGGAACTTTATTATCAAAGGATGCTTCTGGTCAGCCTTCAGGTGCCCTGATGAATGACATGATTTTGGCCTGTTGAGTGCACTGTCTAATAGTTGTGGTAAAGGCTCCATGGACTGAGAAGGGATCATTGAATGTAGAGCTTTGGTAAATTAAGCCAAATTCATTATATCAGATTGTTTTCCATAATTTTGCATTTTCCGGTGTTCCTAGGTATTGGAAATTGGCTATAGTTCTAAGAAATATTTTGGTACCTTTAATGCTTATGATGAAAGTGGAAGTCATTTCTCTTAAACTTGTACCAATTAGAAGCTAGGTAGATAGTCTAAACTAGCAACTGAACCCCCTCTATGATCAATGAAACGTGGTAGGGTGAATGCTTCTTTAAATGTGTCCATCTCTCTTCATCAGCTGTGGCAGTTACCTAGGTAAACAACTTTTGGTAAATTAATATAATTTGGGACAGCCACATACATTTTCTTTTCTCTCTGTTTCGCAAGAGTATCTATCTCCACGCATGCGTATAGATCCATGGTGTGTCTGTGTTACATAACTACTATCACTCCTGAAGACAGCCTTTTTTGCTAGCTACAGCTGACAACAGTTTTAGTACACAGTCTTTGACGGTTTCTATCTGTAGGAGATAACATGATGTGTCTTGCACTGAGTTTGGGTGAGGAACAAGATCTTAAAATGTTTTAGTAGCAAATATGCTGCTACTGCAGATCTGCATAATGAAAATGGTGTCATTTTTAAAAAGGGTGGGAGCAGACTGTAGGAGCAAACCAGGAGAAAATGGAACTTCAGCATTTTTACATTGTGAATATCAATACTTTCTGTATTATTTATTTTTTTCATTAGAGATCTATTTTGTTTAGTTGGCTATAAAAATTAATGTTTTATCTTTTGCCTCTTTAGCCTTTGTCAAGAGAATACCACTATGGCAATAACTTTGGTTATATAGTGGCTTTCAAGCCTTTTGGTGAGAAAGAATGGAGGAGAGTTACAGTTACTAATCCTGAGATTGGCCGGTATGTCCACAAGGATGAATCAATGCCACCTTCAACCCAGTATCAAGTAAAAGTGAAAGCTTTTAACAACAAAGGGGATGGACCTTTCAGTCTCACGGCTGTCATTTATTCAGCACAAGATGGTGAGTAAAGGTTTCAGATAAGTTTTACACTGAGGGTCCAGATCAGCACTAACAACATCAGTAGAGAGAAACTGGTCCTTGACATTGATCTATATGGCAACATACACCTTCAGCAAGGAGGGTGTATATTGCTCACACAAAACACTTGGCATTTGTTCTGAATAAAAAGCTTCAGACTGCTTTCTATATGATGCAGAGCACTTGGTTGTACTTGTTGTCAATGAGCAATACACAGAAGTATTCAAGATTCTTCACATGGCTTGTTGAAAGATTTAAGAATTTAAAAGAAGAAATTTTGATCTTCATATTGGTTGCGTAAAACATTAACATCATTATCCAGCAATGTCTCTGTGATGTGTTAATACATGTGTTTGACATATGTGTAACTTTTTCTTCTCAACAGACCACACTAAAGCCTATTATACTAGTAGATCAGTATCAGAATTTAGCCCCAAATTGTGAAGGAATGGTAGTTCAGTTGTATTCGGTTCTATTTCCAGCATGTTTAGAGTCTAATATAAATTATCTCTGCCACATTCTTTATTCTGGTTTGGATGTTAGAGCTATAAAGTGAATAATTTAATGAAAACCTGTTTGACATTCCACTAAAATCTTTTTCTTAATTCTTACTGGAATTGTTTCACATGCTGTGATCTTTAGGATTGAAGTTTAAATGACATTTCCAAACTTAGCAGGAAAGAAATGTACTAGAAGAAGGTTTACCTTAAATCAGAAGAAATATATACAACATCCTAATTGCAATGTAATCATGCAAGGCGGTTTTAAAAGAATGTGGTTTATTAATTCCTGCCAGAAATACCAAAAATTGCTCATATTTTTCTTTCCATAAAGCAGAATCTCTTCAACAAAGTCAACAGATCCAGACCAAAGAGCCAAGAGGAGGGATATGATAAAAAGGCCACACTTTCACACTTCCGACTGTTCCTTACTCTGTGTACTTTATGGGAGATTTATGTCCATGATTCCCATTAGTACTAATGGGAACTTTGCGCACAGATCGCCCACACACAGAGAAAAGATAAAATAGTCCTTTTGTTTCCCACAGTAATTCAGGATTCAAGCTAGCAACACTCGGATATCCATAGAGGTTAATACTAATCCTTTTTCTTAGAAAAGCGTACCGTAGGGTATTATCTTCAACAGCTGCTGCAGCAACAGGACAGTTGTTTTTGCAACTGTATACATGAACTAGTAAATAGTTATGGTGTAATAAAAGCCATATCTGCGAAATAACATTTCAGTATCCATCCTTTCTCAGACACATTATCAACAGCTGACTGATAAACTCCCAAGTGTTTATATTAGGATAATACTAACCATGTCAGGGATGGCAGTGTGTTTGTGTAGCTCTCTAAATTCAGAGACATGGCAGAGTCTAGCAACTCCAAAAGACAGACAAAAACCAAATGTGCAGTGGTGCCACCTTCCAGATACAGAAGTCACTTCAGTGGCTGCTGATGTTCTGACATAGACTTTAGGAAGTTCCAGATGCTTGATAGAAACACTTGTGGTTAAATGATACCAGATGCAGGCAGCAAAAGGAATAGAAGCTCAGTGAACCTGCTTCTTTTCTTTGATTTCAAGCACATGAGTCACCAAAACAGTCAGATACACAGTGATCCAAACCTTCCCAGTAGTGCTCACAGCTCCTGTGCAGAGCTATCACTCTGACTACTGACCAGATAAATCCAGGACCTTCAGGGTGGGTTAGAAGGAACTTCTCCAATAGAGGTAGCAGAATTTATTCCAAAGAGCATTCTGCAAAGTTTTCTCCTGGTATCGGGACTTGTACAGTCACCTCCATACCTTGTAGCATGTTTACTGGCTCCCAGCCTTAACTTTATATATTTACACTTAGAATATAATTATGTGATGACCGCTATGTTTTCAGTGAAGAGAACAGATTGTGAGGCCCATGTGATTGCTGCTTTTTTGGTAGAATTATTGAATTAGAAGGGTGGAGAAAAGCAGCTGATGTAATCTTTCTGGCTCAGGATACACTGTAAAATATTTATAGAACATTAATGCCAAATAGGGATATAAATTATTTGGATCTCATAAGCAAGCATAAGCAGATGAAATATTGTTTAGAGTATTGTATCAATAAAATTCCTGGCAGTTGGAACTATTCAATATGAAATATTTTGGCAAATTCTGTAATTGATACAATAGAGTCTGACAGCAATTTGGGAATAGATTATATGATTACATCTATTCTAGCTGTACTTTTACACCTCCGAATCAGCAAGAGCTGTTACTACCATCAGACAATGCAACTTCTCAAAGGTATTACTAAGATTTTAAGCGATATTGTCATACAATATTCCATATGGATATGTATAAATATTCATCCATACATAAATAAATATAATGATAGCATTTCCACTAAGTTGTGTAGTTTGTAATGTATCTGTGTGTGTCTAGTTGTCAATGTGGGCATTTTCATTCACTTTAGTAACTGGAGAATTTCTGCGTTCCCATGTGTTTTAAGCCAAGTTCTGTATCTGCCATTGCTAGTAGTTAGTCATACCTGCCATTGCTAGTAGTTAGTAATGATTGCTAGTAATGAGTGTACAGGCCTTTTGCTTATCTAAATTGCTGTCATTATGAAAACAATTTTGCAATAATGTATCATTTTTTAATTATACATTTGCATTATTAACAGCCATTGAAAGACAATTACAAAAGGTAACTTTGCATATAAGATTATTTTGTTACCTGGGATACTTTTCATGAGAGATGTAACTGATTTTTTTCTTAACAGTGGCTGTTTTGATGCATAGTTGACTGGATGCCCAGTTGGAAGATTAAGTATATGAAAGCTTTCCTCAGCTTGGGCTGCCATGCCTGTCTGTTGCAACTTGTTTCAAAAGGCCTGCGACAGAGAACTGTTCTTAGCTTGGAAAACTTTATCTTTTATAGACATTGTTAAGTTTATGCCTTTTTAAATTCCTTACCTCACTTAAAATGCAAGCAGCAGTGAAATTAACAGCTTCTTATAATGAAACTAGAACTTAGTATTCTAAGCCCTGAATAAAAGCTTATCACATGATAATGGTCTGTATTCTGCTTTGGCTGCTGTTCAGAACTAAGAACACAAAATCAACAATCCGATGTATGCTTGATAGAAGAGTGGTCTTGGATTATTTCACACCTAGTTCAAGTTTATATGTGCCACTGGCCCACTCTGTATTGAATGTCTGGTCCATAAAAACTTTACATCATCATAACTAGGTGACATACGCATGATTATTTGTAAGTAGCTTAAAAAGATCTGATGTATATCATCTGTGACTGCTGTCCAATTTAGTAAAAGATCACTGTATGCTTCATTCTGTTTATGAAAGCCTGGTTTTAATTTACACACATTTCAGCACAGAATCTGTTGAAGCATAAAAATACATGGTCTGAGACAAGTAATATGATCATTGCTTTGTTTTTATAGTCATTTTCCATACAGATCATCACTGAATTCAAAGTTTACTCAAGTAAAACCAGATTAAAGAAAAACACATTTGGCTCCTTGATAGCAATAAAATAATAGAAAATACTGGAGTGAAAAGAACCCCTGTGAGTGAGTATAACAAAATCACTACATGAGGTTGAGTGATTAACATGTGTTTTATCTTCCAGCTCCAACTGAAATACCTACAGATGTAGGTGTAAAAGTTTTGTCGTCTTCGGAAATGTCTGTTTCTTGGCACCATGTTTCTGATAAATCTGTGGAAGGATATCAGGTGAGTCTAGAGGTGGCACTTTATAGCTTCTCATTCATTTAATTTCGGTATTTAAATGCAAGAATAATTCCTACTCTAGTATTCTATCTCATAAGGTTCACTACTGTTGAGTTGTCATTTGCTGTACAGATTTTACATCTTGAGAAACAGATTATTTTTGGTGCTATGTACTTTGTTACTAAAACATATTAACAAATGTATGTGCTCATTATTTCGTGAAAGAGTCTTGTCTGTGTTAAGTAACTGAATGCCTATCTCTATCTTCTGAAAACATACTGAAATTAAGTATTGAGTGTAATTGTCAACACGGACATGAAATTGTAAGTAACTTATAACCCATTTAATTATCAGCAGTTATTAATATCATTTACCCACAAATCCCATAGTAAGTGGTACTGTGTGACAAATGCCCAGAAACCAGTATAACAGAGACTTGCTGTTGTGCAAGACAGCGATGTTTTGTTCATGGTTTCTATTCTCCACATGAAAAAGAGCTTCAAGCTATATTCATCTGGTCCAAGACTAAGTGGTACTACCAGTAAAAATTGTTCTTGTCCTTGTACAAAGATGACAACAGCCACAGGGCGGGTGCAACCAGAAATGGCCATGTAGTACTCCAGAAGGGAAGTTTTAATATCATCCATGCACAGTGGATGCTGACAAACTTTGCAATATGCAGCGGGCTTATTTTGGCTGCACTCCAAAATGCGGATTTGGGCTGTAGTTTGTTAGTGACTTGCTTTGTAATTTAAGTTGTCAGCTGCTTGATGGTAGCCTCTGTGTTCCAAAATAAGCACACACAAATGTGAAGAAAACTCATAGAATGTATTTTTATAACTGAAATCTATGAATAAATGTTCTTTTAATTAGTAGTACTTGTTTCTATATTTCCCAATCTGTTTCTGTCTCCATGAGGTTTATGTAGCACTTTTGGGATACTGGAATAACACCATAGCAGAGATCTCAATAAGAACTAGCATAATGTCCCATATAAAGTTTGATTCTACACAGTACACACATAAAGTTTTAAAATTATAAGCAGAGGACACTGGGATTCGAAATTAAAACAGTGGCATCCATGGTAATTCCTAATTTACTAAAGCAGCTCACTGGTGTGGTGTTTTTATAGGGATTTTGCAGCTAGAATAAGATAGGCAAATTCATGGTCATAACTGAGAGCTGGGTGAAGTGCCCAGATCTGCGAGCTGGAGCCAGCCAGCTGTGTAGCTGTGTTGCACCCCTGAGCTGGACGGTCTGTGCAGAAACTGGGCATGAAACCTGCATGCCTCAAATAACCAGAACAGATGCTTGGCAGGCACAAAGGGACTGGTGGGAGTGTGGGGACAGCAGCAAAAGGAGTGCTGAAAGAGGTTGGGATTGCAGTAGTGATTGATAGAGCATGACAATGGATGTTGAGAGTTGTAACAGGACATAGGGTAGGAAGGCTGGAGAGGTAAGGCTAAATGGAAAAAGAACATCATGGTGGGAGAACATTCCCATAGCTTTTGGTCATTTTTTTTAATTTTACTTCATTTTACATAAAGCTGTCTGAGTTGCTATCAAGGGACAGCAGGGGAAGAAGGGAAGGAAGAGGTGTAAGCAGGAAAGAACAGGATACATGGAACAGTCAATAGAAAAAAGTTGGAAAGAAGCATGAAGGATCTTTGGGTTGGAAAGAGAATTAATCCTGTTCCTATGCAAGGTGAGGTACCCTGGGAACGGGTGGAGAGCTCTGTTACACAGATGATAGATATGCAGGGTGTGGTCTTATTTTGATAGCTTGGAGTGTAACTTTATCCACTCATTCCTAGAGAAGTACTACACTTCCACAAGTCCAGAGTGAGCTGGATGGTTTGCATATATACAGCAAGATGGGCATTAGGATATGAATGTCTAAAGTAATCTTCTAGTTTTCAGGACTGTGGAAAAACATTCCCATCTGGCTACACAATAACCAGACTGATAGGCATGAATTACTGCCCCGTGGAGCTTGATAAGGTGTTAATTCTGAGATCATTTTCTCTAGAGCAATCACCAGCCTCATTCTAGTAGAGGGGAAAGGAGCAAAGGGCAAACTCGTGCTTCTGTGCTGCAGACAAGAAGAAAGTCCTATGCTTCTGAAGATCAGCTCTCCCACCAGTCCTGAAGGAGCCACATGACAGGGCAAAAATAGACGGCTCTCCTCTGGAAGATCAAGGCTGCAGATAGTTACAATAGAAGTTGAGAGGGAAGGAGCATTCAAAATACATTATAAAACTCCAGTGAACATGTCTGGAAGGCTCTGTCTCTACTGGCATCAAGAAATATTCCAATATTTAGTTTTTTAATTACTGTTCTGCTGTAACACAGGTTAGCAAAATCCCTCATTCATCAGAACACCTTCTCAGTTTCATTTTGGTCTTTATTATTACCTATAAATTGCATAATTGACCTTTTAAATGCTAGAGTTGAAGAGGTGGGAGTACCCTGAGCAAAGTACCTGAAGGTATTTCACCTGTGACACAACACTTTTCACACCAGGAGGAGTCAGATTTTCTTGACACTAATGCATAGTGTCAGGATGGCTGCCCTCATGGTGATGAGTGTGAACTGATACATTTTGCCATTACAGAGGAGTATCCTCAACTCACACTTACAGAAGAGATAAAGTAGAAAACCTGTCTCCATCCATATAGAGATATTCAAGATTTATGAGTCCTTACAATAGCCTCCTAAGAGCCACAGCTCTTCAGTGCATGCAGTACCAAAGACACTATCCTCATTTCCTGCTGCTTCTATGCAAAAGATATGTCTATTTTATTGAACAAATGTATCACTACTCACCACCATTGTCCCTCATTTACTGAAATATGGTATTGGTATTCTTTTTTAATGTAAAGTATCTCTTATATGTTTTTCCTTTGTAAATCTTTCATGACTACGAGAGCTGTTGTTTCATGACAGTTACAGAAACAACTGCTGGTGTATTTCTGCATACTAAAATTTGAGTACCATGAAAGAGTATTTTTCCCTGATTTCAGCACAGAGGGCTGCACTCATTTATGATGGATAAAGTATTCCTTCCCACAGATCACTGTTGGCTTATGTCCTACAACAAACTCTAGAGCTGCAGTAAAACACCATCCTGTGTCCCCTGGGGATTCATGACCAATAGATTACCCTAACAAGGTAAACACAGAGCACCAGGAAAAAGCAGACTGTCCAGGGTTATTATCCAGGCTCCTTAAGAAAAAGACAGAGTGATTACTGAGTGAAGTGGGAAATGTGGCTTCCTGAAGTAATGGAGCATTTAATTCTAGCTATCCACAGAGTTAGAGCGTGAAAGAAATTTCCAATTTATATCAAGAGACTTTTAAATTACTTAAATAACAAGTGAGAAGAGAAATGTAGAAATAAAGAAGACAGTACTTTTTCTTAGCTCTCAAGGGAGTCATCTAACTTCAATTTTTTTCTTTTCCAAGAATAGTTACAATGACCCAAATATATAGATATGACTGTATATTAAAATGAAAAGGTAAAGAAGAACATTCTGAGTGTATGATGCAGAGCTCACACACTGTAGGAACAATGAAGTCCACAACATTGCAGCCAAGAACAATAATATTTGGGATTTAAATTTATTTTAATATTTAAGTTATATTACTTCTGTCTGAAATGTAATATGCTCTCAGTGAAGTAATTTACATTTTCATTCATTGTTCTCACTTGTCTTGCTTTATGCTATATATTACTTGTTATAGTACGCCCTTAGTATCACTGTAGTGCAAATGAACAGTAGGATTGTAGGAAGTTTTGCAAGTCAGAAGTATTCAAAGGCTTCCAGCATATGCCTATGATTAACAAAAGCTTCACATAAAGTGTGTTTGCTTTAGGTAAAACAGCTACTTAATTAGCATAGTACAACATACTAAAAATGAATTAACTAGTCTTCAATAGCCAGTTAATATCAACAACAAAGCTACCATTGGTATTGTCATAGCTAGAAAACTTTTGGCCACCTAGAACTTCACAGACATCCCTTTGCTGTAGGCTAGAAACTTGTCTGAACTTAGGGGCAGAGATAGGTATGGCAACCTCTGGCTCCTGATGTACATGCCCTCTCACACTTGTGTCAGACGCAGTTAACAGCTTATGGTATACAGCTGGTTGTATTCAACAGCAGCAGCTTATCTACAACAGTTTGTTAATCACATAAAAGAAAATTCTTATTTGAAGATGATAGTCAGACCTTCAGCTGAAATGACCATGCCAATTTCAGATTCATCAAGTGGAGGTTACCACCTTGCTAGAGAAGCCTGCACGATGGATAGGGTGCACATTCCTCACTCACTTTGGGGTAAAGGCTGTTGACTCAGTAAAATAGACACATTGATAAGTGGGAATTTAATGAGTGCGAGTGCCTAAATTACAGTAAACTGATGTTTAGGATGCTAGTGGATTAAACTACTAAAACACTGTTCAGGACATATATTATATAACTAAAAAATTACCTGTTTGTGCCTGGTGAAAGTCAGGTATGCATACTGTATTTAAAAATCAGAGCCAGTTTGGCTGCAGATAAAATGGGATTCTCTCTACATCAGGAAAGACTGAGAAAAGCCGTTAAGGTATTGTCACATTTATAGTAATCAGAGTATGAGTAACCTCTAACACTGGTAGACAAAACTGAGGCAACAAATATTAACAGGAGACTTCAGTATTTAAATTAGAGTAACCTCTGTGTACTTATATTGGATGTTACTGTGTTCAAAGACATTTGAAGTAGGTGAAAAGAAATCCTCTACTGCACTTCTCTTCATTCAGCCACAGTAAAAGAGGTAAAAGGAAGAAATATTTTTATAAAACATTTCAATCTAAATGTGAACAAGAGATAATAAAGACATGCCAAGCAAGGGTCATACCCAAAATTTGTAAAGAGGAGAACTGCAATATTAACACCTTGACAAACTGTCTGCTTTTCTAGCCTGTATCTTAAATGAAGTTTCAAGGAAAACTAATGTCAGCAGAACAGATACAAAGCGGTTGCTATTAAAAAGATAAAACAACAGGATATCTGATGTCATGAGTCAAATCTTACAAAGCAATATTTTTCCTAGAGCCTGAAATTACCAAGAACATTAACCTCTTCCTAGAAAAAATTAAAAGCTCCTCATTTAACATACCCAAAAATCATTATGAAGACAGGGAGAAGCTGAGCAGAAATGCTGACAGTAACAACACTCAAAACCAAAACGTAATGGGCGTGACTTTCCCCTTTTTCAGGTTAGTGGACTAATTTAGTCTTATGCAAATGGCTATAAACCAGACAAAACCCAGAGACTGTCAGTGTTTTACATCTCACAAAGCCATGCAGAATAGAACCCTATGGAATGGCATCTCTCCACAGGAATTATTCTCTTTTAAACTGGAGCTTTGTAATGTGGAATGAATTAAAGTAGAATGGAACCATTTATTGGAGAAAAAAAAAATACAAACCAGAAAAAACCCCAAACAACAGAATTTCTATGAACAGTTAATTGGCTTTGGATTTTAAGATGCTACATGCTTACACTTACATCTACTTTGACAAATGACATATTGTACTATGAAATCTGATTGAATTTAGCCAAAGAACTTTAGAAAATAGTTAGGTACCAGTATCTAGACCTGCACATATAGATAACGCACTGAATACTTCTCATTCCCTAGATAGAAGTACAAAAGGATTAAATTTGTAAGACATTTTAAACGAAATATTGTGGAAATGTTAGTAGAGTTTAGTCTACATTGTAGTGTAGGAAAACAATAAGAAAGTTCAGAATAAAATGCTCAAATAAGAGAGCAAGAAGAAAATAGTCTTGTTCTCTGAAGGCATTATCCATCTCCCAGACTTGTAATGATGTATCTGAGAACAAGTTAAACCACTGTGGGTGTAAAATCTGAGTTTGTTTCTATTTCTTTATTTAACAACTTGGTTAAAATCACAGACTGTAGAAGGAATTTCATGCCATTGCTGTTAGATTTCTTTTAACTCACTTACTACCCAAAGTATAGAAATACCCAGCAAAATATTTTTTTATAAAACTTGTGAATGAATTTGTGAAATTTAATCCTTACATTTTCTTGCTTACAGGTTCGTTACTGGGCTGCTCATGATAAAGAAGCAGCTGCACAGCGGGTACAAGTGAGCAATCAAGAATATTCAACCAAACTGGAAAACCTGAAGCCTAACACTCGCTACCATGTAGATGTTTCTGCCTTCAATAGTGCAGGTTATGGACCTCCCAGCAGAACCATTGATGTCATTACTAGGAAAGCACGTAAGTAAATGGAGCATTAGGTTAAGTATAAAGTCATGCACTGCATTATTGGATGTCGCATCATTTTTTCAAACGTGTCTTCTCATTCATATACCCAGTGTTCTCCAATGTGGTATTGGCTCTTTGTCTGAAAATATCTACTAGGCGCTCCTTCCTCTCTTTTCCTGCCAATGTGGATATTTTACAGAAGGCTGTAAAGAGACTTAAGATTATAGGCTCATAGGAGGGTCAGCTACAAGCTCAGGTCAGGTTGCTCAGGACTTTATGCAGTTGAATCTTGAAAACCTCTAGGGACAGAAACTGCACAACGGCTCTGGGAAACCTGTTCTACTGCCTGACTTTTTCTGAGCCACTTTTAATCAAATTTGTGCCTTTTGTCAATCATCCTCCTGCCATACCACTTTGAAGAGCCTGGATCCTCCTTCTTGATAACCTCCCTGTAAAAACAGACATGGGCTCTTCTCCAGGGTTAACAATCGCAGCTTTCTCACCCACCCTTCACAGGGCGAGTGCTCCAGATCTCACCAAGTTGGTGGGTCTCTGCTGAACTCACTCCGGATTACCAGTGCCTTTCCAGTACTGAGGGGCCCAGACCTGGACATGATAGTCAATGTTAGGGACTCTTCACCAGGGACTGTAGCAATAGGACAAGGGGTAACAGGTTCAGACTTAAACAGGGGAAGTTCAGGTTATATATAAGGAAGAAGTTCTTTACTGTGAGGGTAGTGAGGCACTGGAATGGGTTGCCCAAAGATGTGGTAAATGCTCCATCCCTAGCAGTATTCAAGGCCAGGTTGGATGGAGTCTTGGGTGACATGGTTTAGTGCAAGGTGTCCCTGCCTATGGCAGGGGCGTTGGAACTACATGATCTTAGGTCCTTTTCAACTCTAACCATTCTATGAATCTATGAGTCTATAGTACAAATAATAAACAATTCAGACCAGCTATTACTTAGGCATCTATAAGCTGTCTTTCTGTTATAAACAATAGTGAGAATGATTGTATTCTGGCAATTAAAGTGTGATCGATGCCATTTTCATGAACAGAGTATCAGGCAGCCTTAAAAGTTGGTGTCTGAATCACACCCTTGAACTTTCATGCCATAATAGATTTCTGAATATAGCTCCTGACTTAATGATGATACCTCGCACTAACATATGCTGGGCAATTTTCAATTAAGAAATACATCTTGTGTATTTAAAACACACTTATATGGGCTAAAAATACATACAACTCATTTGAAGGTTTCTGTCAGTAAATAGTGTATTGTGCAACTTGCACCTGCAGGGTTCATTTTGGTTGAATAAGACTTCATTTTATAAGCTTATTGTGTGTAATACAATTAATGGTTTCTGCAGTGAGGTACTCCGATTTCTACTGAGTTAAATGCTGTAGAAATGCCTTTAAATAGTTAATTAAATATTTAATCTCAATGTATAAATACTACTTAAGCCATATTTCTGGGACGTTCTGAACATAGTTGCATGCCAGCAAATACACATGGTCAGCAACATATTGAAGGGTAATGTTGGCCACTTCCACTCTGGCAACGCAGAAAGGTAAAACCACAAAGCAGCCACTGTGCAAGCCATCAAAAATTGCCTGGCTGGAGCTGTAGCAGTTCATTCCAAGAAGGAGACTATCCCTTAATTTTATAAAGATCAGCCTAATTTCCCTTTCAGTATTTTTACATGTCTTAATAGAAATGTCACTGAATGTTTATAAAATCTCATTTATGTGCACATTATACATATGTTGCTTTTCAGCTCCAAGCCAGCGACCAAGAATTATCAGTTCTGTGAGATCTGGTTCAAGGTACATCATCACCTGGGATCATGTGAAGGCTATGTCGAATGAGTCTGCAGTTGAAGGATACAAGGTATGAAAATACCTTTAATCTTTGTGTATCTTACATAAGCTGTATTTCATAGACGGTGTTGAATTTTTATACTTAAGCATAGGTGCATGCTAAAGAGATCACAGACATCAAGTAGGCTTAGGGCAAAGCCAGTGGGCTTAGTCAGTATGATGGGAAAACATTGGAGCACCGAAACTCATTTGAGTGGTAAGCCATATTATGGGAAAGTTTAGATAGCAACTGCAGCAACCAAATTTCCCATATGCTTACACTTATTGTCTATTGGATAAAAATAATGCTTAAAAAATCATACACTTTGCAGTTTTTCCTTATAATAGTGTTAGTTGTTCCAGCTTTCCTTTCACATCTGTAGGGGAGCTACAGTTCCTGGAACAGGAGTTCTTTAAAGCCTAGGAAGGTAGAGGAAGGAAGGGACATTTCACATCATTAGATGCAATTACTGTAGAACTAGAGCAAGTGTATATACTAAGTATAGGGTGTATAGAAAGCTTCAAAAATTAATTCCTCTTTAACTTTGCTGCTTGCTTGGCAGTAAGAAAATTAGTATCATGTCCTACATGTACAAATTTTGCTTGAGGAGTTGAACTGCTTCCTGGGAATTGCTGACAACGTTTCACAGAGACGACTCCAGAAGGGGTGGGGATCTTTCCTAAAGGTCCCACAAGACATATACCATCACATTTGCAATAGTTTAACATCGATAGAGTTAATAATAAAATTAATAATTGTTTCATTTATTAAAATGATAATAAATTTTATGTAGGAAAACCCAGCTGAGTTCTTAAGATTTTTATTTGATACTCTCTGCCAGCTGCACTAGTATCTTAGAATCATAAAGTCATCATAGAATCTTCTATCATTTAATTATTTATTTCAAATGTAAGGGATGAAATTATTTTTCAGAAGGTGGCATAATTTTGTAACAGATAAAATAATGAGGAAACATCCTGGCCAGATTCACCCTATGTAAAAATGGAAAAAGTATCAGCCACTAAGTTTTGATATGTATATATACAGGCTTCATATATAAATAAAAACTTAATACTTTTTCTTTGACATGTATATACGTAACTGTGTTTTCATGGAAATGTAGCATTTCAATAACTATACTTACTATGACTTTACCAGGTACTTTATAGACCAGATGGACAACATGAAGGCAAGTTGTTTTCAACTGGAAAGCACACAATAGAGGTCCCAGTCCCCAGTGATGGTGAATATGTTGTTGAGGTCCGAGCACACAGTGAAGGAGGAGATGGAGAAGTAGCTCAAATAAAGATTTCAGGTAAGCAGATAACTTCCTTTCTTCTTTCCCATACTCCTTGGGAATCTTGGACTGAATATTTTCTTCTTGCATCCTATCCAGAGATGGGCGCTCCATTCCCATCCAGACTTTGAGAGGTAGCTCTTCAGCAGTGACTGCGTTGAGAATTAGAGGTTATCTAGAATATGTCTGAAGACCCAGCAGTCCAGCTCAATCCTGGAGGCACTGCTAATCTTCCAAATATCAGTCTGTTTCTACTGGTGCCTTCAGTTAGGCTGCCACTTCCAGTATGTGTCCTACAAGCATTACTACATGGCGCAGGCCTGAGGCTCAAGATATGAATAATCCTATAGTTCCTAGTACCTGTTGCCTCTTACCTCATTCTTTTGTCAACTGCCACTAAAGAAAGTAACTGAGGAAAGTTAGTGGTCCACTGTGATCCACAGACCAATTACTAGGGAAGTTCCACTTTCCACGGAAGAGGAAAGCTGTGACATGAAGAGATAAAAAGCAGTGAGAAATGCAACATGCTCTATGTTAGAGTGGTCAGGATGATTGGTAAAGAGGGGAAGGGAGCATGCCTCAGGCTGATTTAACTTGTGCTCAATTCTGACTCTTAATACGAGCTCAAAAATAGTCTGCACATCTCTTTCCTGTTAGTTTTGTAATTTAAGTAGTACTTTAGCATACAGTTTGTGAAGTAGAACATATTAATAAACATCAAGGACTTGGACAGTGTCTTTGCAAGGTTATGATTTAAACACTTCCATGGTATTCTTCTCTTTTCAATTAAAAATTAGCTTGAGGTATAGTAAGGATTAAACATCAACAATATTCTTGTCACATAGTGCAACCATTATTATATCTTTAAAAAAGCAATGCCTATGCTATATTATCTGTGTACTTCCCATTCCTAAAGGCATGGACCTTCAATCTGCTGGTTTTCAACAATATGTAGAGTTCATATAATCTAGTCTGAACTCATGGGTATCACTGTTTTTATTTGTATGAAGCATCTATTCCCCTCTTTATCAAATGGAATCAAGAGGTGGAGAATCCATCATTTGCCATATCCTTTCTTCTCTTGATTAATCACCTGACTGTTGACATGTTTTTGCCTGATTTTTTATCTATATTTATCTGGTTTGGGGGTCTGGCCATTGTTTCCTTTAACAGCTTTTGTCTAGATTAAAAAATCCTTTTGTGCCTGATATGTTCTCCCCATTATAGGAATGTATATGTATCTGCCAAGTGACTTCAAATACTAAACAGACCGAGTACCTTGAATTTCTCCAACATAACGTTTTCTTCAGATCATAAATAATTTCAGCAGCTCTTCTCTTCCCCTCTCCAACTTCTGAGAATTTCTTTAGGACTGTAGATACTACATGCACTGTTTCAACTCTGCTGTCTGTGGACATAGTCTCATCTCCCTACACTTGCTACTCCCAGCATTATTCATGAGATATTTTCATTAGGCAATTATTTCCTTGCATTTGGCTATAAAATGGTGTTCATCTTGTTTGTCCAACACCAGCTCCAAATCCTTCCTGGAATCCTTGCTTTCCAGGATACGGTATCCCATCCTGATCTGTATGGCAGGCCTCTTTTTCCCTTGGTGTATAATTTTGCATATGACAAAGCACAGTTGGTTTGAACAGCTTAAGTTTCCATGCTTTCTATATGAATGGGTTGTTGGCATCACTCTCTACTACTTCGCCATTTTAGTTCATGTACACAGTTACTTAGCTGTTTACTTCTGGTTTTGATGAAAATGATTGGGTTGCATTTGGTCTACTACTGCTCTTTGTGGCATTACACTAGAAACTGAATGACCATTCTTCAGTAATTGTGTTTTGAAATCTGATAGTGTCTGAATTATTAATCCCTTTAGCATGCACTCTGTTAATTCTGTGTACCATTTTGTATGAGAATGTCTTGGGGTATGAGTCAACCACTTTACAAAAGATGTAATACACTGTGTTATATCATACTCTGGGGGAATCACTATTAACGTATTTTATGAGCTGCAAAAAAGTTGAAGCAACTGCTATCTTCAGGACATGTCCTAAGTCATGTTTCTATCATACATATGTAATCATCTGTCATCAGTGTGGTGCAAAGACCCCTTTAGGTAGCAGCAGATAGATTACTTCCCAGACTGGAAGCAGAGCCATCACAACAGTACAATGTTGAGTCCAAGCTGATCAGTCTTGCCAGTAAGACCTGCCCCAGGTGTGCCTGTAAAGAGTTAGCACCTCTGGGAGAGTGAGCACTCTAGAAATGCTAGTTTGCAGAATTTTCTATTGCTCTCTCTTCCACACGGCAGACAAGCTTTTAGCCACAACTTCTACCATAGCCCAGCTAGACAGAGAGGGACTGTGCCTTTGGTGGCCTAGATAAAAATAGCATTCTGTGGACTCGGTTTAAGAAACATTCAAAAAGGGACAAATAGCAGGGTAATCTCTTTGGAATGTGAAGTATACAGAGAACTGTGCAAGCATTTCAGGCTATTTCTGGGCTTAAACCATACTTTTTCCAAAGAGCATAATGAAGCATAGTTTCAACACCTATACATGGCAAATTATGTCAGCTAATTTTGGTCTTAAAGAAATCTTTAAAAAAATAGTGCGACACGATTTAGAATAATTGCCCCAAAAGGGTGATGACTGGCAGTAAACTATTAAGTAATGATGATTTTTTTCCCAGAGACTTGCAGAGAAGATAAGATTTAGTTTGATAGGAATGTGTGTTCTGGTGGTCGACTGGCCAAAATGGAACTTAGACGTTTACAAAGAGATGTAAACAATTGCTAAGGCAAAACATAAGGCATCTTATCAAACCATTACCTTACTTGACCTGATGCCAGACTTTGCAAACCAAATTAATTTCGTGCATAAGTGAATGGGGAGAATTAACAATTAGGGCAGAGGTTCAAATTAGTCTGCATGCTGACAAGGAATGACCAGATCTTAGGCTAACTGGAAGGCTGCACCAAAAAGAGAGGAATGTCTAGAAAGCCTGTGTCTTCCAGATTGGTGTTTTCCTGATGTTTGCTGGGTATCAAATCCAAAGTAGTCTATATAATACACCTGAGTTACATGTCTAAACTCCCATTATAATCAACTGTCATATAGGGTGTAATTCAGAAGCTTAAGCCAAACCTGTAACATCTGAGCTGCCCCAGATTACTAGGGAAATCCACACAATGCTGGAAGGCATGACATGATCTACAGAGGACCTGAGGTCTTCTGGATCAGCAGCTGGAGGCCAGACAGGACACCAGAAGACATCTTTTGGCCTATATTTCAGGCATATGAATTGCACACTTTTGCAAACCAAAACCATTTCCTTGATTTTTGTGACTGCTGTTGCTGTGCTAGGCTACCATGTTGTCAGCCTGTTGTAGATGTGCTCTGAGCAATTCTTAGCACGTTCTGAATTAGGTCTGAATTAGGTTTAAGTACAAGAACATCTAGTTCAGGAACCCTAACTGGCCCTCAGGTCTTAACTTAGGCATTAAAAATAACAGCACGTTTTAACTAACAATTACGTTTGAAAGTCAAATGTAAAACAAACCAGAAATACATGTTATTTCTAGCTCAACCCCTTTTCTAAGGGAGAATCTTTCTTTTATGTTTTCTTCATCCTCTGCCTTCTCACAGAAAACCCAATCACATGCTGAAGAGGGAGGCAAACATCCTGCAGCAACTTCACCCTCATATAACTAGTCAGCTTCCTATAGAATATATTGTTTTAGTTGAGAATGGTATAAAGGAAGTTTATCAAACACAGCAATCTCACATGCATTTCTTTTTATTGAATATCTTGAAATATATGTGCTCACAAAATCAGTCTCTGTATATATGTTGAGCTGCCTTTCAGCATACAGCTATAATTAGTGTAAAGTACAGTCATGAACTTCTGCATTTTATTGGCCAGTGCCTGTCACACAGTTAGAGGCTTGGGGATATTTTTCAAGGCCACTATAGTAAATTAATGAGCTACAATTTAAAATTCATTCTTAAAATACCACAACCAGCTGAAGGTTGGAGTTCCTTATTTAACCAATGGAGTTTGTTTCAATGGCTGATAATAGGCTTATCTGTTTTCTTTGAAATACATTAAAGGCTCAGATTTTTTTGTCTCTTGCATGCTTTTTGGATTGCAGTGCTTTGTCATCATCCTAATATTGATGTAATCAAAGCAATCTTGCAATCAGTAGGAACTAAACCCATATGGTGCTCAGTTTTTTCTCACATCACTTCTGTAACTGCACTGGCCTCAGTGTAATTAATTTATGCCAGAGTAAGAAAAATAGAATCAAGGTCTCAAATTTTAAAATTTCATGCAGGGTGGGGAAGAGTGAAGGGTAACTTCTGATTTGGGAAAATATTGGGAAAAAAGGAAGGTGTACCTTTGCCTTCAAATATGAAATCAGGTGAATATCTATGTTTAAATAGGGACATGGACAAAGAATAATTTATGTATTGTATATGCTTATAGCTGGAGAACAAAATTACAGCTTCTTTGTGTTCACTGCACACATATATATACACATATGAATTCCATTTGCCAGAGGCATGTTTTAGGATCGTGAAAAACTATTCACTTTGAAGTATAGCTTTTTCAAAGGAAAATGCAAAATTTTTGGTCACAGTAACTCATACAAACATTTTATTTTATCTTTTATTTTCCTTTTATTATTATTATCTAAAGGGGACATTGATATTTATTACACATATTAGTATCAAGTAAATCAGGTAATCATTTATTTTTCATGTATAATCAGAATCTTTTGATCATAATTTGGAAATGTCCATCTGTTGCAGAGATGGTTGAAGTAATAAGAAAAGAGGAGAACACAGGTGAAAAACGTAAGTAATGCTGATGAAAACAGTCCTCTAACTGCCATGCCACTCCTGTGTTACTGGTCTTGGAACTTATTATGCATCTGTGACAAGAATGTACCAAAAAGCTTCTAAACTAAAAATACATAGAAAAGTATTTCAAAAGATCTTTTACTTAAAAGAACAGTATTATTTTTCACAATCCATTTTCTATGTCTCATGGCTCATAAATTAAGTAGAAAATACTCAGAATACCCTCCAACCTGGTGCTTAAATCTGCCTAAAACAACATATTCCGTTCTCTGGTATTTCTCTTGATTTTCCTTCATCATCACTTTTCATTTCATACAGTTCTAATTTATTTGTACTGGTTTCTTCCAGTACCACAGGTTTGACAATTTCACAGATTACAACATATTTAGTGCTAGAACAAGCATTTCCTTAAAAAGCCATATTTTCCTTAGTTTTGTTTTCTTCTCTTTTATGTATTCAAACTCGACAGTAGGACAGACTGCACAAATGTTTTCATATCTAGTTACAATTTCTTAATTGGCATTATCCTGTGATGATCCCGATGCTGTTTTGACATTTATGTTTATTTATAAGGGAAAGCCTGGATACACACAAAGTGTGAATACAACAGAATTTCGTTTTTAGCCATAAGGTTCATAACTAAGCTGTGCCGTAGTGGTTGACAGGCTTTATAGCCAGGAATTGGATGTGTTTATACATGGATTTAGAGCACAAGAGAGGTTTAAGAGAACAATATCACAGAAAACAAGAGCAGGATAGGTTACTTATTATCAGAGAACACTGACAAGACAGGAATGTGTAGCTGCTATACATCAGAAAACAGAAAAAAATGTCCACTGCCTTGAAAGGGACCATGTAACTTCCTCGTGCTTTCATCTTCAGTCTGGCTTTCCACCTGCCTGTTTGTGTGAGCTTGGGAACTGCCTGCAAAATCCCCACTGATGGCTATTGCATAGTCATGTGAAGGCATGAGAACTCTGTGGTGCCTTCGAACTGAACAGAAGCTACACAGTAGCTCAGGAGCTACTTTGACACAAGTGAGAATCTAAGAAGAAAGTCTGCATGCCATTGTTTATTTTTTTCCTTTCCACTGCGTCTGTTACAGACCACAGTTGGAGTCTGTCCTAAGCCATATAAGCCTTTGGTCAGGCTTACTAAAGCTGGCCCTGCACTCCCAGCTTCAGAAAACTACTAAGAAATGCCTGAATAATATTAACTGGATGGACAAAGGATTAGTCCTTCTTCCAAGACCCCTTAAATACTTTCTTTTCTGTTTTCAGCAGTTTGGATGTTACCCGCCAAACAGTGACTGACTTTTAAAATGTTTAAGGGGAAGAAGAAGAATAAATTTTGGTGAAGTGTGCAGTCAGAAATACCTTTTTTTAAAATTCAACAAGCTTCTCATTTCCACTGTTTCAGTGGGACCATCCATTCATCAATGAATTAAAGGTCTGACATTCAGGTTCTAACTATGCTTCTTCATTAGTTTATCCAGTCATTGAGATATATAACACAGGTACTTTCAGAGTTTTTATTACACCAACATAGGAACACTATACTTCTTCCCTTTTATGAAACAAAATGCTTGGTATTTTACATATATTGTACTCTACCATTAGAAGAAGATGGAAAAAAATCCAAAAGACAGTTACTTAATCCTCTTATGATTAAATGTACCAACATAGCAAAAAACAATATCACAGAAAAAATCATATAGCTCATAGAGTGAATGCCAAGATTAGTATTTTGCTTTAATAGTGTAATCCCTTTGATGCTTAATGATTTAATTTAATACAAATGCATATTCTGTTTACACCTCTTGGTAGTATATTTAACTACTGGACTATATTTATACAGTATTTTTAATTGCTTTGAGAAATCAAAGCCAGCCAAGTAGTGTTTAGAGTGATTTAAAATAATCTTTGGAAGACACGTCTCTTTTTTTTCCCCTTAATAATCTAGACATGAAGAAGGGAATACTTTCTAGTCAGGACAATTCTTAGGTGTTTTAATTTTCAGTAGCAAGACATGGAACTGCCTTATTCAAATCTGTATGGTATTTTTCAGTTTAGTGGTTAACAGTCTCTCTTACTTTTATGGGTGCCTTGGAGTGGTAGTGTACTCAGACCTCTCAGTTTTATGCATCTAACCTAGCCAGACTCCTTAGCAAGGAGAGTGATTCAGAAGACTTAGGTTAGACATCTGCTGTGACACACCTTTTGATGAAACCTCTTTTAAGAGAACAAAACCCGGCGATTCTCTGTCAAAGGCAGCAGTGACAGTTTTCTAGTTACTTCAGTGGCAAAGCCCAGGGAAATTTAGAAACACTTTTTGGTAGTAAGGAAGATGTATACCTCTTTAGTATAGTATTAAGGGAGTACCACAGAGTTTAGTTCCTTTAATAAACACCAAGATTTGACCTGGTGGAGAGAAGGATGAGCTAACAGAAGCACATAACTGTAGAAAGAGCAGTTACAAAGATGATGAATCTGAAGTCCTGGTAATGGTGGATGATAAAATATGGGGCAGTGGCCGGAAATTGCAAGCTGGGAGGTTCAGGCTGAACATTAGGAATAGCACCCCCAGAGGGTAGTGCAGCACTGGAGCAGGTTACCCAGAGAGGCTGTGCAGTTTTCATCTGTGGAGATTCTTAGGCAAAGCTGCAGCTGACGACATCCAGTGCTGGCGACTGTGCTGATGTGAGTGGGAGGGCAGACTAGACAGCCCCAGGGGTACAACCTGTTGCAACCAGGCATGTCATGCTCCTGTGAACAGTACAGTTTGTAGTGTGATTATTTGGCAGGCTTTTATTCATGTACAAATAGATTTATTTGATGCTACAAATATAAAAAGCAGATAAAATCACATATTTACTAGCTTGAACTTACATTTAAAGTGCCAGTGACCATACCAAATACTTGTATTTTTGCTGTCTTTATATATTAAATGGTACATTTTATTACATACTGAAATGCTCTGTGCCCTTTTCAGAATACTTGAAAGACTTAAATGTCAAAATTTTCTTGCCTTTAAAGATCAGTGCCATATATTTTACTTTCACTGCATTCCAAAGCCTGTTCATAGAAGCAAGAAATGGATAGTTCACAATGGAGTTCTTTGAAGTACGCACTGTAAGAGTGCTACCTGATCTGTCTTCTACACCTTCTCTGTTCAGCACAATCATATTAAGCCAGTGGGAAG
>NW_009925415.1:0-55996 GCF_000696875.1 Nestor notabilis | reverse complement strand
AAGAGCAAATGTCAGGAGGCTCCTTAATCTGAGTTCTTGTGAATGTTTCAAATTTGGTGCTTGTGGCTCTAGCTATGGAATGTCTGAAACAAGAACTTTATCAGAAGAGAAATCCTAGCAGAAGATCAATTTGAAAAGTTCTTCTCCAGCAGCATGTAAACCAGCTTGAGGTTTTTTTTTGCTTTTCAATTCCTGGTGTTCCTAAATCAAGGCTACCAGCCATTTTAGAAGGTGTGTTTTAGAAAAATTCATCTTCCTGGGCTCAGTACAGAAGAAACTAAGTAAAAGGCTTCTTAAACTGTATCGTATGCAAGGTAATATTTAGATGATATAGGATATACATTAAAAGACATAACTATCCTTTTTGTGCTTAAATTCTGTAACTCAGCATTATTTTCTCATACTGCTGAGCATCAGTAAGTGAAACATAGAATTTAATGTGGCAGCGTCACTCATCTGAACAGCTGCTAAGGCTGGGTTTAGGCACTGCTGGGTCATTTAGATATTATCTATAAATAAAAGCTTTCCCTGATTTTTTCTACATGAAAAGATTTTGTCTCTCTCTCCCTAAAACAAGTATTTCATTGATTTCAAAGTTACTGTTTTCTATAATAATAGAACCCAGTCATAGGTTGTTTAAAAACTTTTTCTGACATCGCACAGTATGGAGGTAAAAAGCTTTATCTGCCAGTCAAGTGTTTGCTTTAGAGAAATGGAGTTGCCAACAAACGTACCAAACATTGAACAATTTCTACACTAACCCCCTGCTCTTGTTTTGTGTGTGTATGTGTTCTTGCTAGTTTCTACCTTTATCTGTTTTGCCTTTTATTTTACTTTTGCTTGGAACTGGGCAAATTGGAGCATTCACGGTGAAGGTTCTGTATTAACCAGTGTACCTTTTCTCTGGTTTATGCAGCCCTCTAAGATGCTTCTTCCTATCTATTTCTCTCTTTTTCTACCAGATATCCTGCTACTCAGCTGCCTTGGAGAATTGTTTAAATTTAGACTATTTGTAAGTGAAAAGAAGGGTCTTATTCGGTGTATTCTTGAAGTAAATTTATTTGTAAAAAAAATCATTGACAAATCCCTATTTTCTTGAACAAGGTTCTTGAACAAGGTTCCTTACTCAGAAATCCCCAGACATGCCAGCTGGCCGAAGAACTGTCCTTTTTCTTCTTCTCAGGATTACAATAAAACTTTATCCTCTGACCTCTCATTTTTCCCTGAAAAACATACCCTTTTTGATGAAAAACCTGTTAATGACTCTCTCAGAGGATGAGTGAATTCCTCTGAATATCAACCATAATTTCTGAGGCAATAAAGAATACATGTGGGAACATTCATGGCCAAGTGTTTTGTCACACCAGCTGATCAGTGTAATTACAGATAAGCTTTTCTATAGGTGTGAGTTATCAAAACTCTCTCCAAGCTCCTCCTGCTATTTCAGCAGGCAGTTTCCAGCAGTGAACACCTTGTTCTAGCTGAGCACATGATTCAACCTTACTTGGCCTGGCAGTACTCCTGGTGCTGATGGTGAGCCAGTTTGTCTGGAATGACCATCCACAGCAACTGGTGAGGCACTGCAGATGCTAAGACATTTGACAAGCCTTTAAGTCATATAAGTGACCCTGAAACTCACAGAATTCGTGTGAAGTACAACTACAACTGTTGCCTGGGTCACAGGAGGATCTCCACAGTTGTTCTTGCTATTATTTATCAAGTACACTGCTTTAAAAGAGCGCATTTCAAAAGTATTACCTGTGGTCTTCTATACATCTCTCCATGCTAAAGAATCTGTTATGAACATTAATGTGTGTGAAGGGAAAGATGTATCTGAGAAATAATCTGCATTTATTGAGAGTTAAGTAGTAGCCCACTGACTGAAAATTATCTCATTTTCCTCAGAGTCCAAGGCACCTTTTCATTTTGGCAGTGCAGTTCTGTAGCAAGGCCAGAGTCAATGGAAGAAGCCCCTGTTGCTGCCTGACCACACTGCCAACACACCAGGTGCCATTGCCAGAACAAACCGAAAGTTCACCTGGCTTTGGCATATGGATTTTCAAGTAGGAGAAGACAGATGAGCATCATGAGGTGGGCAAACCACCCAGACTATCAGCAGCATTTCAAATACGTTTTTAATGTTCTCTCTCTTTTTCTTTTAATAGTTTTAAAGCTGTTCCACAGAAACACAGCAAACCTTAACATGGCACAAAGCATGGGCAGATGCATAGACAGCATTATTTCCATCTACTCTTCTGCAAAACAGTAATTCACAAGGTTGTGAATTACTCCATAGTGCCTTTCTTGAAAGGTTTATGGCACAGGCAAAAGGAAAATTTCCTCGTGCCCAAACAAAGGTATTCCTAGACAAGGGAAAATTGGACCCATGACTTAACAATGACGCCAGTGATGCAAGATAAGCATATTCTAATTAGTTCAGTTATTTTCCATTTACCATGAATGGGGATAGCAGAATTTGAGTCATGTCAGCTGATACTACCTACTTCTTTCACAGTAGTCTTTCATGAAGACAGTGTTTCCAGCTGGGATAAGTGGAATTTCTTTTCAGAAGACAGTTAACAGAACTACAGACCCACTCACTTCTTTAATACAGTTTAGTTTAACCTGAAGAAATTACATTTCTTCCCTTCTTGCTTTTCTTTCTTACTTGGGTAAATATGAAAACACTCAGAAAACAAATATTAATGAAGCCTAATAGATGCTAAGTAAACAAACAAATGGAACTGGGAAAAATCCCTTTTTTTAATTCAGGAGGCCTAATTTTTTCCCAGAGAAGTGGACAAGCTTAGTTAGAAGCAAGGAGAAAGAAGGTATGAGACTTTGCATTTACCTTTCTTAAAGTGAAAAAAGAGAGGTATAAAAACAGACAGCCTTGATGGAAGATCAGGCCTTGGATCCTGGACCAAAAGGAGAATGTTATTTATGGGAAAATACATAGGAGTTTGCTCATTCTTTCCAGGAAAAAAAAAAAAAAAAAAAAGAATCTGTTTTGCAAAACAGGTACAAACACTAAAAAATTTACTTTACAAACTTAAATCCTTTATGACCATATAAAATACCAGTCTTAGTAAGAAAGATCTTTTCCTTCCTCTTATTAAATGTATGACAACTTGTATCATGCAATGTATAATTGCAGTGACTGTATCATTCAGATAGCTAGTCTGCATCTTCCTGAACAATTTGTGTAGCACAAGAGGAGTGGATCTGTAGAGGGAAACAGCAGCATTGAGGATTCAGCACCCATTGTATGCTCATGTCAGGTTTCACTTTGCATTACCACTAATCCAGTCCTCCACAGGATATTCAAAACAGCTCTACAGTGAAAAATAAACCCCAGTAAAGGGGACAGCTGAGATACTTTAAAAACACACTCCTTGTCAAACTGGAACAGTCTTGTAGATATCCCCTTTGATGTTCAGTACCTGGAAACTAAGAAAACTGATGTAATTTCATACAAATTAATTATTGAACTATCTTTCCTGACAACAAAAGCAGAGAAAGAGTTTTATCACAATAGGATCAGTTCATGATTAGCTGAGAAATAGCTTGCAGTTTATGTGTGTTGGCAAGGCAAACATTTTCCCACTGAGAAAGAGAAGTTATTCACGTAAGACATCTTCACAGATGACCAGTAATTAATTTCCTGGTTCACAGATCTGATGATGAAAGTAAGATTTCTAAACAGGCCTCTAGATTTCTTTTTTTAAATCCGGTATAAAAAGATACTGATGTTGGGAAAAGGGCCAAAAATGTCACATCTCAAAGGTAAGTAATATTTAAAGAAAATAATGATGTAAGAAATTGTTACAAAGGCTTGTGAAATACATCAAACTCTGAACTGTTTTAATACCTGTTTCATTTAGGCATTAAATTAATTTCATTTCTTTTGAGTATAATTGGAAGACTGTTGCATACTGCTCAGGATGCCAGTAAAATCTAGGATCTCCATTCAGAAGTATAGAAGATTTCATCCTGGACTTTCTGTGATTGAGGTGGCAACACAGAATTTAAAACACTAATAGGGATCTGTGGATTAGTGGGACTTTACCAGGAGTTCCTGTGATATGTAAAGATCTTGGTGAAGGAAAACCCGTCCAGCAGTTGTTCTCTTTATTTATTCAGATAAACAACCACTTGTGAGAAAGGCTGCTGAGAATAGGAGACAGGTAAAAAGTTAGGTTAACTGCATGCATCCCATACAAATTGTATTTTATTCTAAGCTACATTCTGGGTATGTGTTTCTGTAGATAATTTAGTCCTCGGCTTAAAAAGATCAACTACAGGAACTCTACAGCAGACAGCAGTAAGATCTCCATGGGAATACTGCAAGATTTCACAACTTCTGCTTGGGGCTGGTGTAAAAACCAAAGCAACCAACTTTAAGACGTTTTTCATTGTTTGTTTGAAAGAAATGAGGACTGTTGATTGTCTACTCATGGTGTGTTAGAGTGAGTGGTAGTTAGGTCATGTCACACTGATTCGGTTTTGACCTTAACTTTCATGACTGCAGTTTGCAATTGCATGCACATGAATACGCAAGATGCAGGTTGAGAGTTAAAGCACTGAGTAGGGAATGAGTCTTTAGGTGCTAAATATATCCAACTCATACCTGGCCAGACTTCAGAAGAAGCTTAATAATCCTTCTGTTTTAATTTATGTCCATATGTTTATTTGTACATATTCATTAAGTCTTTATCTGGCATTTCTCTAGTTTTTAAAGATTGTTAAAAATGACAGATCACTGTACAGAATTAAATCTTGTAGTCTGTACTCAGGCAAAACTTACATTAATTTCCATTTATGAGCTGCAGGAGTGTACTGGCTGTCATGCACTAGGGAATGGAGTTTCCAATAAAGTATGGTTCCTGACATGGTAATCTAACAAGGAGGTGGGTAATCTAACAGGAAAAAAGAAGAGATGATATATCACTGTGCATCTATCCTCCTAATGTTCTGTTAATGTGCTGTCTAAGGGTACGATTTGCTTCACTGAGGAAAGCTGTTATACATATTTGCAACAGCGCCTAAACGTTGTAAGGAACTGCTGTAAAGGGCTGAACTACTAACTACTAATTCTGGAGCCAGCGAGCACATCTCAGGAGAAGATTCATTATGCCTTTCTCTTTGTAGAATAGTTACATGCAAACAGAAATGTCCTCATACTTGCTCATCACTCAGCTTCACTCACCAAACTTTTTTCATGTTTTCCTTCATTAGAGGCATACAAAATATGAATTATTTAGTTATGCCTTTCCAACTGCATTATCCTGGTCTGACAAAGGCAGAATACATTTTCTGTAGGTATTCTTAATTATGAAATATTTTTTTTCTATGGCTATTATTCATTGACTTAGAAACACTACTTTGATACTGAGGGAGAAAGACTACAGAAAATATGAACATGTTTTATAAATCACTAAATAGTACAGATAAATATAGCCTCATACTTTCACAGTTGCCAAAATGTGCAGTTGTTACGTATGAGAATATATTTGAACATACATTCCTGTTCATCTTAAGCATCAAATTCCTCTGTTTATGGGTATGTACAATAGCAGTCATCCAATATTTTCCTTAATTTCATCTTTCACTGAGGTGGATATACGTCTTCCTATAGAAAAATGTACTATTCACAGAAGTGTACTTTTTACAGCTGACTTGAGCTGATGAAGAAGGATTTGGTAGGACTCTTGTCTTGTTTCTTTGAGTGCTTGGATATCAGAAAGAACTTAGGAAGAAATCTTGGCGTCAGAAAGCATCCCTACAGCAGGTGGGAATGGGAGCAAAGAAGAGGCAATCAGAAGCAAGAGAAAAGGGTTGGAGCTTAGTGTGGGGGACAGGGCAAAGAGTGGAGCCACAGTGGGACTTTATTTGAGCTGGGACCAGAGTCAGTAGGAGTAGGATGGTGGACCTAGAAAGAAGGGGGAGAATAAGACGAATATGGCTGAAATCAAAAATAAATTCTGTGAAAAGCTCTATAATTCTGGCTTCGTGGCAGTTGTCACGGACTTTCTCCCTGGTAAGAAACCAGGAGCATGTAAAAATGTTTTATTTTAACTTTCTGTGGTAGAAACAGGAGAGGGAATAGTTGCCTCTGTCTTGGAGGCTGTCTTCTAAACAGCCCTGATGAGGTCTGCATAGAAGTTAATTCATGGATTAGGAGACGCTGCCTTTCAGATCTGCTGGCAGCGGAAATCTCTGCCGTTTGGTTAGCATGTTGCATTTTCAGTATGTTTCTTCCTCATTCAGAAGAACATTTGCTGGAGAGCTGTCCAGTGGGATGGTTCCAGTACCTCCTCGGGACTGTCATCACTAGATACAAGCACTTCTGTCCTTAGCCTGTGTTCAACAGCAGGATGAGCAGTAAGCTGGATCCCACACTGCCCACCTACACACTACCAAACCTGACCTAAATGAGCCCTTTCTGGGGTGAAAGAATAGCCTGTTCTCCAGCTCCTTTGGCCCATCTCCAAGACCAACAGCCAGGCACAGTTTGGCTGGGTTATTTTCTCATATAGATCCTTCTTAACAGGGAGCTGGACCATGGCAACACAAGCCATTTAACATAATAGCAATCCTTATGCCTGTTTGCCAAAAAGAGTTGTGTAAACTTTGTAAGCTGTTGATTAATATTTTTTGTCTTAAAATATTGGTTTAAGAAAGACCCCTGTGACTTTAGCAGATGTAAATGCCACACGGCTAGAAGTCAGCCATCTGGACTGTGTGATCTGGCAGGTAAACAAACGGACCAGGCTCTTTGACATCTCTCAGATTATTGCTGATCATATGAACATTAACATTTCCAAAGGTGTCTTTTTGCTTCATCACATTTCAAAGACTCCATTAATTTTGTTTTCACATGTTTAAATATTTATTTTGACCTTTTACCTCCTCCTACAACCTTCTGGCTTTTTGGACTGGCCAAATCAAAATACAGTGGTGTGTTCTGAATGGCCTTGCTGCTTGTTTAAACATGCTGCGTAAACAGCTCTTGCAGAACAAAAGAGCGGGTCCTCTGCTGCACTCTAGCAAGTCTCTTTGTCCATTTCAGATTATCCCTGCAGGTAGGGGCTGTGCTGAGATACGCCAGCTGGTTTTCCGGTCTTTGTACCATATGTTCTTCTCTCATCCAGGGTTGTTCCTCCGCCAAGTAATGCTGAAGTAACACCAACACCATGTTATCTGTTCAATGTACAGGTGCCACTGCTGGAGTACCGACTCTGCTCCTGGTCCTGGTGGTGCCTACCCTGGGTGTCCTCGCCTGCTCGGGATTCTGAATGTAGCTGGATTTACCTTGTCCTCCACCTAACACAAAGAACTCCCTTTGAAGATGAGGACCATGACTTTTTGATTCCTGTGGCACCATCCTAAGCCAAAAAAATCACACTTTAAAATAAATTACCCTACCAATTTCCTATGAACTTTAAGAGGACTGAGGCATCCAGGAACTCCTTCATGAAGTAAATCAACTTTTGAAAGGCTAAGAAATCTTTTTAACTTGTTCCAATATGCCTTATAAAACACTTATGCTGATCTGTGACAGTTGCATGATTTGGTCAAATGGGGCAAGTTACAATGTTAAAACCCAATAACATAGGCTGTACAGTGAAAGTAAAATCACCATACGTAGGTGCTTTAACTTGAATAACAAATTGTGAAATATAATAGAGATTGAAATGTTGATTGTATGTGGTAAATGTAAGAGTACTACGTCTGTCTGTACTACCCAAATGTTTTGTGTACTGCATATTTTTAAAGGCCCCATCATCATTTATTGGGATTACTGGTTTATAGAGAGACAGTCAAAGCAAAAACATTTAATTTTTTTAGAGCTGTATTTCTTGAGGCTGTTCGATAGAATTTGAAGGATGAAATAAAATTCAGTGACAAGGAATTTTTTGTTTTAAATATGTTCAGAAGACCTGAGACATGCAGAGCATGTTCAGGTTAAAGGAATTTACATGTGCTTCACTGACACAGGATTTACCATATACTTTTCTTAAAACAAACCTGTAGAAAAATTCCATTATGGTCATTATTGCTGATTTTAGGAGTCAAATGTCAGCTTTTTACATCAGGGAAGCAGCGTAATGTATTGGTTTTGATTTAGTATTATTACTAGTATTATTAACGTAGCAATATAACAGGAGTTTGGAGGTCGAGTCCATGTTAAGATCAGCCAAGTGGACCACGAAATGACAGGAAAGGTATGATATTTTTTAAAGTGAAAAGATTTAAAATATAAAAAAGAAGAGAAAGATATACAATAAATGGCAAAACCAGAGTAGCACAGTAAAAAAAATAATTATATTTACATTTTTATGCTGCAGACACCAGGTGTTACCTTCCTGTAACGAAGGCGGGCATTTGGGACAATTATGTGCTTTTTCACTTGATATTATTCTAATGTTCATAGTGTTGTAAATAAGAGTTTTAAAGTTCTGAGACCGTTTCCCTATTTGGTAGAGTACTGAATGATCCAACTGTGTGTTAGTACATGAAAGTCAGATCTGAACTGTTAGTCGAAGTTAAATGTTTACTATGGCCTTTGCAAAATGGGAACTCTAATAGAGATAGCGAATGTTTTTGTTCTGACTGTGTCTAGAGTGTTTCAGTGTTGGGTTTTTCATTGGTTTGTTTGGGTTTTTTTAAGTTGTTAAACAAATGCACATTCCTTTCATTTTCCATGGTGTGCTGGGAATTAGTTTGAGTGTGAATGTTGAAGAAACACAGTGATATTGAATCAGCTGGCTCAAGTAATAGTGCAATGTCTGATGCTTCAAGAATTATAAGCTTTGAATCATATTTTATTAGCACAACCTTGCTAGCTACTTAGAAATAGATTTTATCTTTTTAGAACTGATACTGTAGAGGTCCGTAATAATATTTACATGAAGCAAGAATAGGTCTATTAATAATTTACATCCCCTTCTTTAATTTGTATAATTTTGTACTATATATTTACATGTAAAAGTGTAGAGTCTTCATTAAGAAATATCAATAATACTGCTTTAGTTTAATTTTAACTATTTGTTACAAGATGAAAATTTTTTAAATACATGAAGGTGGTAACTTCCCTATAGAGGAATGTCAAAGTGTCAAACACTACTGAGTTTCATAAATTGTATAGTTATTTGAAAGAGCAATGAGCTGTCTTCATATTTAAGAAACTAATACGCTGTAAGCCTTCTGTACAAAAAAATGTGGTTTATTGTGTTTCATTTGGTTTGGTTCTTTTGCAGTGTGACTCATTTTTATATAATCTACCATCACAACTAAATCTTTTGCCAAATGCATGATTGCCTTTTACTTTTCTACTACATGGTGTAAAAAGCAAAACTGTTCAGTTTCTGCATGGGAATGACCTGGGAAGGAAAGCCACTTCTTTTTTTAAATCAGCGACACAGATGAGGTAGGTCTCACATACTGATCAGATAGTTGGAGATTTTTCTGTTTCACATAATTCTGCAAACTTGACTGGGACCGTCAGTTTCAAATTGTTGTCAAGGAAAACTAACTAATGTATCATCTGCTTTAAAACGCAAGGTTCTTAATTAAAGTTTATATAGATAGACATATTTGTTGTTTCTTTATATTTCAGGAAAGTTGATATTACTATTATTTGATACTGATGAATATTGAACTGTTTTTTTAGTTACTTTTTATCTTTTTTTTTTTCCAAATGAGTAGAGCAGGACTGTGCTTTGTCCTTTTTATGAATGAAAAGTAAATTACAATTCAATAAATGTATTAATGTTACTCAAAATATAATAACTGTCTTTTGAATTGGAGCTTTCTAATTTCATTGCAGTCATGTGGTAATCTGTGACAGTAAAGGTGTGGTTGGAATGAGGTCCTGTGTATCCCTGCTCTGCCTTCTTGTGAATTTTGTTAGAGTTGAAAAGCTTTTGTGTGTTAAGGGTAGCTGTTTGCTTTGATTATTAATAGATTGTTATCTGTTGATATAGATGGAAAGATTTCCCTAACATCAGTGACAAAGAGTGACCTGAGAGCTTTTCAGCATTTTTGGAAGCAAGAGTTAACCAAACAGAGTATTTTTGGGGTAATGTTTTCTTCTCCAGTAGATACCTGTCATGGGTTAGTCCCAGGCAGCAACTAAGCCCCATGCAGCTGCTCACTTACTCCCCCACAGTGGGATGAGGGAGAGAATCAGAAGAGTAATAATTTCAAGAGGTGACTTCAAGTATAACTGACATACTGCCTGCCTTTGAGGGGTCACATTCAGGCCTAAAATGCACAGAATGCGGCACTTAAGAAGTTGGCGAAGCCAATGGCCATGCTATAGAACTTGGTTTCATTTATCTTCAGACATACCAGATAAGAAAAGTCAATGAGAGTTTTCGTTGTGCCCTGCACCTGAAACACTGTCTAGTCAATTGGAGCAGGGCTTAGACCTGGGGAGGAGGAGATAGTCACTGCTTTGATTAGGTATGTTTTGTATTTTTATCTTGACCTTTGAGAGAAATTAGAGTTTGGGTCTGCCCTGCCAGTTCTTTGCTAATGATTTCAGATCCATTGAGAGATGGCAGACAAACTCAGCAGCTCTTATACTGAAGAAAATCATAGTCTGAGTAGAAGGTAGAGATTTAAATTAGGAATTTACATAGAAGGTGACTGCAACGTGGTCACTGGTCTTACCCAGTCTGGTCTGGTTTGCTCAGCCTGCAAACACCACAACACAAGGTACAGCTTGCCTTGCTCCTGCCTTATCCAGGGGCTGGACAGCATGGGACAAGTATTGTCTGGGGGAGGCCTGAGCACATGGCATTGCAGGAGACAGAAGCTGAGATTGTTGCAGTAACAGAGCGAGGAGGGGAAGAACGGGGCACAGAACATAAACCCACAGGAGAAAAAGTTCACTATTTCCACCCCTCAAAGAACAACTTGGTTTTGATTGTGTGACTTCTTTGTTTCCAGACTTCAGTGCCTCTAGCTACAGAAGATGGTAAAAAATATGCCTTTAAATATTAGATATTTGGCTGAAGGCCAGATCTTCCAGTCTTGATCTGCCTCAATGCTGTGTTAAGCTACACTTCCTATTGGAATTAAAATGAAAATAACAGACATCAGGTAATACCCAAATACATTCCAGCAATGGTCTTGAAATACTTCCAAATGCTAATGTTTGGAGATTTTGTTTATTTAAATACATCACAGAAATGTCTATCTTTCAGGTTACAACAATATGAGCAAAGGATATTCCTTTGGCAGCAGTATAAATTTCAGTAACTTCTAGCACTTGTATATGCTCCATCCTTTCACAAGTTGTCCAGCAGAATCTTTTCATGGTGTTAGGACGTCAGCACTATGCAGGAACCACCTGCCTTCTGTACAGAACAGCGGGTTTCTTCTTTCAATCTTCCAGAGAAAGATTGCCCCTCTCCATTTTTTCCAGAGATGATTCATTTTTGTTTAACTTTTCTACCACTAATTTCTTGTGCTTTGTCATTTTAAATTATTCTTATTTCCAGAAATAGAAGAAAGGACAGAAAGCACAGAAGTCCACATGCATGGGAAATAAAAACAATGTCTACATCTCAAACAGAAGTAGCACTGTATATTCTTTTCTTGACAAGCTAACATATTTTTTTTTACCTGGGTGCCAATTAACCAAGTCTGCTCTAAAGAATGTCATGAAAAGTGTTTCCTTAACCTTAGTTGATCTTGACTGTGGTATATTCTCTTGATTAATATGGATTACACTGGAAATTGCACCAATTTTCATTTCCTAAACACTTAGAAAACTCATGATTTAGCTGGTAACTTAAACAGGCAACCCTCAGTGTGCACTGATGAGTGAGTTTTACTGGTCTATATGTGAAGAGTCTAATAGTCTCTTTAAAACTTAATGCTTTTGGTCTTTAGTGTGTTGTCACAGCCACTATCTGCTTCACTAAAAGGTGTGAAATTGTTTCTTTCTCTCCCACAGAAAACAGCAGACATGACAACATGCAATATCAGCCACTGGTAAAAAGAAAAATGTAAACAGAGAATACAAAGATACTTACCTGGCATCATCTCCTCCAGATGGCTGTCATGGTGCAGCTACTTACCCATGTCACCTCCACACTTGACACCTGCTGAAAGCAGCGCATAGCAAAGTGTTTCTCTGGCATTGAGATGGTCCAGCACCAGCCTGCCTGTTCTCCACTGGCTGCTCCCAGGCAAACTCAGATCCTCATTGGTGTTCCAGTGTGCACACTGCTCTGGGTAGGCACATGCCGCAGTCAGCAGGGATGAACAGAACAAAGAGGATTTATCTGGCTGCAGGCCGGTGTTTAAGTCTTTGGAAAATACTGGGTTGGCATGGCCCTGGGGCAGTGGAAGGCACCCAGGCAAGTGGGGTGGTAGTCCTCAGAGCATCAAGCCTCTGGCTAGCCATGGGGATGGCACCCTGGCATCAGAATCGATGTATTCAGCACAAGATACTGAATTTTCCTTCACCCCAATAGGAGGAGAGACGCAAATATTTTCTGGGATTAAGGCCTACATCATGTGAACCAGGAGGATTTCAACACCCAGCAGCTGAGCTGAGCAGGCAGCACTCACCTCACCAGCAAGCCCTGAAGTGAACAGGCTTTGAGAGCACACAGTCCTGGCAGCTTGGGCCCCCATGGCAATAACCAAGTTAGCTGCATGGTGATGTTCTTTTCTGATTCTCACAGGGAGAAAGATATGAAAGTACAAAGTTCCCAGAGGTGTCCAGCTCAGGGGGTTTATCCTGCCCAGGCAGCTCCCTGTGAGCAGCCACTCTGCAGCACCTGCAGCACAGTAGCACTCACAGAACACAGTGGCTGATTTCAACTGGTGGAGCCAAACCGTGTTTCCACGCTGCTAAAACCTCTCACTATCCATACCAGGGCTGTCGTATGCAAACCACCCATTAGACTGTCCCTGAACGGTAATTCTCCCAGGACAGGTTTTCAGCTGGTGCACCCCCAAGCCACACCATGGCCCTTTGCAACCACTTGGTAGCAGGGATGTCTGTGTCCCAGGGCTGGCACTAGCAGTAGGTTGGGTCTTTTAGTTTTCCATTCAAAATCTTCAGGATTGCTGTAGGTTCTGCAAAAGCTCAGCTCCTTCTATTAACTTACCTGTATCTGTGATTCAGAGTGGGATGGGGACATGCATAGGGCTTTAGGGCAAAGCTGTTTGTGGTGGGGCTTTTGCTGGTCCACCTCTTACACCTCATCATTAAACTGCTATTGTTCGTATTTTAAGTCCATGTTTAGCAAATAATATTCATGAAATAATATATCATTTTCTCTGTCAAGGAGATTTTTATCTATATATATTGAGATATGCCTCAGTCAGAATCCTCTATAACAGCACTCTGAAACAGTTAATTACCGATCTTAATTTCATTGTATCGGTCCTTTCCAACCCTAACTATTCTATGATTCTATGATGCTGCAATACACAGCAGACTCCCTATGGATCAGCATATAGCTCAAGGAGATGGCTCTTCATGAAGTGCCACAGTGCCTGCCCTGTCAGAACACCACAGTACCACTATAAGGCTCTGAAACATGTGCTGAGGCCAGGATGATGTCTCTTCTGGCATCAAATCCCAAGATCCTTCAGCTGGCTTCATGATTTGATCTCCAGTAACAGTACATGATGGTCTGACAAAAGGGTTTATAGGAAATAGGTATGTTTATATAGGTAAGCCTTGTGCATGTAAGTTAAAGCATTCATTAGGATTGTGACAGAATCTGACAAAAATAATACCTTAAGGAAAAACAAGCAAACAAACAAAGCTAGAGATCAGCTCTGCAGTTTTTGTGGCAGCTTTTATATACACAGTTTAAACTTCATGCTCCCAGAGCCAAGAAAGAGCAGAATGACTCCGCTGGGTTCTGCTCAGCAGAGTTTTCTGTCATTAACTGGCGCTGAATTTTCTGTGATGTTTCAGGCGTGATGATTTAGACAGTGATACAGGACAAATGAGGGGAAAAAAATTCTTTTTACACAAGGAAGGAATCAGTAATTCAAACTCAGAAGACTGCGCCCCACATTTACTAATAAAAATTACCTAGAAGACAGCATAAATTTTCACTCTTAGCAACTGTATGTTGGTATAGAGCACAATAACCCACTCCTTTGGGGTTTATTGATTCCAGGATGTATAGGAATTTTTATATAGAAACAGCATGATTGCTAACTTGTTCTATTTTAATCAGTACTGAGCACGCTAGAAGCCTTCATGCTGTCAGGAACACAGGATCATGTTGGACATGAACTTGGTTAACACAGTTTATTTCCCTACCTCGCTTCTTCCAGAATATCCTTGGTGTGATATGACAACCTTGTGGCCTCTGGCCAGTGCTCTCTCTGTGCTCAGACCTCCAGCAAACATAAACGAAAATGGGTATTTCCATGGTAAAAAGTATTTAGCCTGTTTTTATTTGTCTTGCTTGCTTGCTTTTTCTCTCCCTCCACATACCGTCTCTCCCCTTCCTGCTGCCCCTTCTTCCTTTTCTCAAAAGAAAAACTGAACTAGGAACTTGAACACTGGGAATATAAAGCCATCAGCAAAGAATAACACCTCTGCTCAGTCTCTGAAGCAAAGCAAAGTCCCTTAAGGTCTAGCCATGTATTCAAGAGATTTTGCAAGCACTCATTTTCCCAGACAGTTCTGATACAAGAAAGAAGCAAAACCAGCACGACTTTTACTTCTATCAAGCCCTGCATAGGCTTTTCCCTAAAGCTCTGAATCAGATTTAGAGGATCAAGAATACATCCCAGTGATTTAAAAAGACTTGGCATCAGAGTCATGGATATCTTAAAGGATTTGAAGCCATGTGCTCTGAAAATTAAGCAAAAATGTATGTGTTGTGCATTACCTGGTGACTAACACACCATTTCTCATAATGTAACTGATAGATTGTGGGATGCCAACATTTATTCCAACATACAGCTTAGCAGAACAGGGGGAAAAATACATAAATCTGGATTTACATTGGATGACAGGGTATTTTCATCAATGGAGTATTTACTCACAACACACAGGTTTTTGCAGTAAGATTGTGAAATGCCAGAAGACTTAGATTAATCATCAGTGAAATACTTGAACCTTATTATACCACAGGTAAAATCCTGTGGAATGTCTGCTCAAGAGAAATTGAATTTGTACCACCCTAACACAGATGAAACTCAGGACAAGTGAAGTGAAGGAGTTAGTTAGTTCTGTGAAATAACAAACAGAGAAGTAAAAAGATTATTTCTAATGATATCATTAAAATCAAAGTAGTTTTGACAGTATTAGCTTCTCAGGAATTAATGAACTAGAACCTATTGTGAGAATAATTGCATGTAAACTACAATAATATTGATGTTATGCCAGAAGCTGTGATGTCTATCGAGAATTAATTTGCAAAATCAAAACTCACAGGAAGTCAATTCCATGACCTTTGAAAATGCAATTAAACACAGGATGCACAAAATCTCACCAGAAAGCACATTTGTAAAATTACAATGTAAAACCTTGCATCTAAAAGATCATTTTCTAAAATTACAAATATATGATCAGTATTTGAAGCATTTCCCTTTTGTGTTTATTTCAAGAAAACAACAGTGTGGTTTCTAATTTCTATATTCCTGGCCTACTAACTATTAATTTTTCATTGGGCTAGTGTTCTCTGCTGATTTCTTGGGATAAGTATGAAAAAACAAGTTACATTATTTTGCAGCTTTTCATCCCATGAGCAGTTGCTCCATGAACACATCCACAAAGGAGAGATAAAAGGACCAGACAGCCCTTTCCCCAACAGTGCTGCAGCAGGGTTGGTCTCCAGCTCTCTGTGGGTCTGAGCTGACATGGGCCCTGCTGAGCCAGGCCCACCTGCAGGCCCATGTCCCATTCCATCTCCATCCCATCCCTGTCCAGTCTCCATCCCCGGGGAGGTGCCTGATGCCCAGGGCTGGGGCTGCCTCCAGCTGCCCTGCTCCCTGCATAGCCCATGGGTCACCAGCCTCGCCATGCTCTGCCACTGCAGGTGATATCTCCTATACCAATGCCAAAAACTGTTCAAGGTATTTAAGCAACTAATGTGGTGAAGCAGCTAAATTTGGCAGATTTGCCATAGAGAGCCTTAAAAATCCATGTGGTTCTGAAATCAAGTAAAATGTACATTAGGTAACAGCGTTATTGTGCCTCACATAGAACAGTGACACAGCATGGCAGATTGAGAGTGGATCTGTGAAAGTAAGATCTATCCAGCTGACTGGTCATTGGGCTTTTTAATTGTTTTATTATTATTATTGTTTATAGATTTAACTGAGCAGGAGGCTTTGAACGAACAATAGATGGAAAAGAAGAGCGTGTCTCAAGATAGCCAACACAGCAAATTCTGCAGACCTGTTCAGCAAACTTGCTAGATCTGTTTACAGTAAATGAATGAATGAAAGCTGTCAGTATTGGTACCAACAGCTATCATATACCTCTTTCTCAAACTGGGCTGTAAGGTTTGGGTACGAGTTCTGTTCCACAAAGACACAGCCAGCACTGGGTGGCCATGCAGGCTCTTTAGCTGGCCTGTATTAAACAACAGTGAGATTAACCATGTGCTCATGGGGACAACAATTTTGACTAAGGGACCATTCAGGACATTTTGTTGACCAGTTACTGAATTGTCTATGGCTGGTATCTGACCCTCTTCCCCAGTACCTAGCCTCCTGTCTCTAGTTCCCGATCCTGATCTCCTATGAGACATACCAACAGGACCTGCAAGTTATTTGTTTGTCTAATCTGCTGAAGGAACTGTGTAAAGGGGTTAAACAGTAACTCTATCATAGAATCATAGAATGGTTTGGGTTGGAAAGGACCTTAAGATCACCTAGTTCAAACCCCACTGCCATGGGCAGGGACGCCTCACACTAGACCATGTTGCCCAAGGCTCTGTCCAACCCGGCCTTGGACACTGCCAGGGATGGAGCATTTACAACTTCATTGGGCAGTCCATTCCAGTGCCTCACCACCCTCACAGTAAAGAACTTCTTCCTTGTATCTAACTTGAACTTCTCCTTGTGCTTTCGCTACAGTCCTTGATGAAAAGTCCCTCTCCAGCATCCTTGTAGGCCACCTTCAGATATTGGAAGGCTGCTATGAGGTGTCCATGCAGCTTCTCTTCTCCAGGCTCAACAGCCCCGACTTTCTCAGCCTGTTTTCCTATGGGAGGTGCTTCAGCCCTCTAATCGTCCTTGTGGCCCTTCTCTGGACTTGCTTGAGGAGCTTCATGTTCTTCTTGTGTTGGGGGCCCCTGTACTGCACACAATACTCCAAGTGGGGTCTCATGAGAGCGGCGTAGAGGGGCAGGATCACCTCCTTTGACCTGCTGGTCATGCTTGTTTTTATGCAGCCCAGGACACAGTTGGTTTCTGGGATGCAAGCGCACACTGAAGCTGGCTCATGTTCATTATTTTGTTGACCAACACCCTCAAGTCCTTCTCCGCAGGGCTGCTCTGAATATCAAATATGTAATCACCCAGCTTCTCTGTAGTATAACTGCAAGCAGGATCTAGATAATGCAAATGTACACTTGATTAAGAGCACATGCAAAATCATTATGTGGATCTGTGAAGATGATATCCATTAAAGTACCCATCTGTTCGGGTTTTTTACTTCCTTTGGCTCATAACAGGAAGCCTCTATTAATTTCCTTTATAAAGTGTGTGCTCTACAATAAATTAAAAGTAATCACATAAAAAAGTGAAAACAAGTAATATATGTAGAATTAAGATGTTCGGGAAAAATTCCTTCAATTATAGATGCTAATGTTTTTGTCCAGTTAGCATCAAAAAGTAATTTTCTGGAATGGATGTATTAAAATTACTTCTCATTACAAGCTGATGATTGCCAGATGTTAATAAACTATTCCTAAATGCTTATCATTAGGTATAATAATGACTAACCTTGTAAAGTGTTTTGTGCTTATGTGCTTGTAAACCACAGCATGAAGAGCAATGGCTATATACTCTTTTTTTAAACAATAATGTGTGATTTAAAAACCAGTTGCTTACTACCAGACAATAAGATGGAAAAAACATCACTTTAGCCCAGAGTAGTCTAAGAGCTACCACAGAAGCTACCACTGTATTTTGCAGTCAGTGTTCCACCTACAGGTAGATTCATTTCTTGGCTAAACCTACATCCACTGTTTTCTTAGTCAATACCTATAAACTAGATCAGCTGTCAAAAAAGATCAGCTTTTGTAATGATTTGGTTGAAGGGGAAAAGTGTTCAACAACACATGTTTAATATTCTTTTCATCTTATTATCCATCCAAAAGGCCTCCCCAGAAGGCCAACACAAAACCTGATCCCACCTAGAGGCATTTGTGGCAGGTGTTGCCTATAATGCCTGATCATGCTTCAGACTTGGGCTGGGAAGACTGCTTCTGGAGGATGCCTACAGCAGAGGTACAGAAATACTGCTTTCTTTTCCAAAGTGTTTATTTTCTAAATGTTGTGCTAATTTATGTATTTCCTGCCTTTGTTACAGTGATGTCCCAATCTCTGCGCTCCAAACACTTGCTTGTATTAACTTTAAAAGCCACAAAGGAGTTGCTATATTTTCATTTTTGCCATGCTCAAAATTATACTCCTCAACAATAGTTGATAGGAGCTACCCTGAATTAACTTCCCTCTGGTAATGTGTGTTAGGGGAGTTCATTTGTCAAATCCTGGTCTATTTAACATTGCACTGAACACAGCAGAGCTGGCTTTCATTCCAGCTTGACTAAATCTAGCTAAGAGCCAAGGGAGTGGTGATCCCAGCTGAAATCTCACAGAGCCTGACCTGCAGGGTTGGGGAAGCCTTGGCCCTCCCAGGTAGAGCTGAGATTTGCTGCGTAATTCTTCTGTGCCTCCCTGGCTACAGTTTTGTCAGAAGGGAGAGGCTATGGCTGCACAACAGGGAACAAGACAAGACTGAAGCACTGAGTTGCTATTGCTACTGAGAGAGAATGGGGTTGGTTTGGCATCTGTTCGTACAGGCAGGGAGGAGCACAGATTTCCTGGGAAAGGTCTGCATCCCCCTAGCTGGGAACTCTTGCTTGCAGGCAGCAGCAGGCTCACTGCGTGGAGCTGTGCCAGCAGAAGAGCCAAAAAGATTGCTCTGTACTTTGAGCAGGACGAGAAATAAGCACTGGGGCCTGCTTTCTCCTCACTGAAGCTACTACCCCCCCCCAACACATGCACCAGAGAGGGCTCTGCACGTCCCCAAGGACACTTACCTCAGGGAACGACATTCATTGTTCAAAATCTCCTTATCTTAGTAGCTCAGTGCTTTTCAGTTGTGTTCAGAGATCTTTGCTTTTCTCATGTATGATTAATGACATTTAGCAGCTACACATTGTTATGGAAAGCATTAAAGCACATATGGACATTCTAATTTTCTATACCACTTTGACTGGTTTGCAATGTCTCAAATCAGCTAAACAGAGTGAGTTTTTAGCTGGAAGAATTTCTTTAACCACTGCATTAATTTCGATGTTATATTTTCTGTTTAATTCTATCTTGCCATGTAAGATTTCTCTCCTTATTGTTTCTTTGGATGAAGTACAACTGGCTGAGCTTAGCACGTATGCTAAAGACCTGAACAACTTGACTGACTTGTTTAAATCCAATCCTCAAAGTCTAAAACTCCCAGCAGTCTAAAAGCATCACTGTTCTTTTGGAGAAATACAGGAAAGTAACAGAAAAATGCGGAGGTATCTCCCTACAGCTATCCCTTTTGCATGCCTCTGGGATTTACTCAGTGCTCGCCAGGTGCCTAGGTCCCTCTGGAAAGATGGGCAAAGATCTAGCCACCGAATGCCAAGGTGCCCCACATACCACCGTCAATGCAATAACTGGAAAGGGAGGGAATATATTATTTTTCCTATCACCCAGTTGGTAAATGTACCCCAAATCTGTCACAAGGGCAAGTATGTTTTGTTTTGGTTTTTAATTGCTCTGGTGAGTTTTAGATCACAGCGCTAACTCCCTAGGGTGCTCAGCAGGGCACTGACCAGACTGTTGCTGTTGTCGTGAGGACTTCAGTATTGATGATGAACATCAGCTTTCCCCATTGGAAAGTTGCAGCACCAGGAGAAAGGGAGGGCAATGGGTGCTCATAGCAAAGAAGAGATAGTGAGTGAAGAGATGCAGCCTTTGGGCAGTGCCAGGCTGCTGTGGGGAGGCTGGCACTGCCAGGGGATATGGCTGCTCCCCTCCCATGGGGCGCAGAGCCCTGGCCCAAGCTAAGGAAAGTATCACCTTTCCTGCATGGTCCTTTCCCTCCCCACTGTCCTTTCTTTAATTTCCCCCATACTGTAATTCCGTGCTACCTAATTGAATGTCAGTATTAAACTAGTAGTCCAGGATTGGAAAAAAAACATCCCAGCTGAGAAAGGACTGTCAGGACCCACAGTCCTTGCAAAAAGGCAGTGCTTTCCCTGGACAAAAATGCTTGTTTTTCTCTAGCTAGGCAGGCATGTCCTCTGCACTTCCACTCGGGGTCCCCTGAGCTTTCCCAGCTATGAGCTAGTGGGGACCCAGGAGTCTGAACTTGAGTAAGGCCTCAAAATGGCTCATTAGCTTGGGAGGTGACGTCAGCAACCCCTGTTTATGCCTACTGACAGAAATCAGGCACCTCCTGACTGAAGTAACAGCTGAGCAATGATTTTTTGAAGATATCAGTGGCGCCTAACTGGTGGGATCAGGCACCTACATACCTTTGAGGTACTTGGCCAAGGAGATTAAGTGACTTGCCCACGGTCGCACAGGAAATCTATGGCAGAGCCAAGAACTGAAACCAACTTTCAAATTACTTAACCACAAGATTATCATTCTTCCATGTATTAAATTATTAATTCCGATGCTTGTCAGGAGGCCTGAGGCACAGGATGGGTGCTTATTAATTGGAGCCAGACACACAAACATGCACATTGATTTATGCATTCATATATTTAAAACTGGATGAAAGAACTATCTGGTATCTCATTTGGATCTTACTTTAGTCGCTCTCCTCCTGGTTTACATAGAGTTGAGGATGCGCTGGAAGGCGACCAGTTTTCTCCCATATAGGGAACATTTGCCTGTGGGTCTATACATGCAGTTGGAGTCATCAGAAGTTGGGAAGGTTGGTTTCACTGTGTATCATCCCAGTCCATCTTTCAGATTTAGACATTGTTGTCACACATTCCTGGCCAGGGCTTGCTTCTCCTTTAAGCCAATGTGGCAACAGTATATTTTCTCTAGTCTGGGTTTAGTTCAATTGCTTCTAATACCTGCGGTTCTTTCATTATTCTTTGTTCCCTTGAGAAATGAAAAAAGAAAATATCCAGGGAAGATGGAGGACAGTGACACTGCCAAGGTTTAGGCAGTGAACTGGGATGCCTATGGTAGGAAATGGGTCTCCCTCACCTCCTTTTGGAGTCAGTGGACAAAAGTAACTTCTCTGGGGGTGACTCAGAGAGGAGCCTCAGTTATATGCTCTGACTTGCCCGCTGGGGGAGACGCTTTGTCTGCACTGACTATCAAGGGAGGCCAAGGAGGCAAGGCTGGCAAACACAGGCATTTGAATGTATGTGCTTTGAATATGTTCCTCATACCCTGCACACCACCTATTTATGCTAGAAGTACTGCAATGAGGACCATGAAAATACTGCATTATTTTTCAGATGTTGTACTCTGAGCTGATACTTAGCTGAAGGGGGGATAAACTAGCAAGATTAAATTCATCCATAATGATACTAATGTGACTAACCATAAGTACCTTCCCATTCTGGTGTCAAGAAAAGGAGGATGGTCAAGGCCTCTTTGGCATCTAACCAGAGCCTTCTCACTCAACTGCTGGCAAGTGAACTGAATACCAGGCATACCCTGGGCAGGGGAAAATGGTGGTAGCGGGGCCATCACCAAGACAGAAAGTTTTAAGGAAAGCAAACACCAGGAGTGGTGGGACCAGAGCTGAATTTACACCTTAGACTACAGCAACTGTAAACCCCCATCAGCAGGATTTCACTGCATGACACGCACCCCATCTGCTCTATAGCTGCACCTGACCACATGGAGAACTTCCTACCAGCCACCAGGAGTTGTATGTGGTCTCTAGGTAACATCAGTCACTGATCTTAAAATATCCTGGGGCAAAATATTTTGGGGTTAAGCTGCATTTTCATCAAATTATAATAATCAGATAGGTAGATTTTGTAAGCAAGGTTGGTAACTTTTAACTTATGTAACTTGGTAACCAGCTACATATCTGGGTATTTGTGATTAGCGTTTCACAACATTATGGGAGCACTTCACCAATGTAGCATATTTCACCCTGCAACAATTCAGTAATGTAAGGAATTAATATTATTACTTCTCATAGATAAGGGCCTGAAAGACTTAAATGCAACCAAGTAAAAGCATGTGAGTTGTTACTGAAAGGTAGAGATTCTTCCTTGTTCTCCCCTACTCAAAAGGATAAGCTATAAAGAAGTACCTCCTATATATATATATAGCATATATTATCTCTTCCTTCTGCAGCTTGCCAACAAAATGCAAGCAGCTTGTGATTCAGCATTTGGATTATTTGAATAACACTATGTGCTTTAGCATGGCAAACACAAGCATATTATGGAGAAGGTGTAATGGGTAGACAGAGTGGCAAGTAACATCAAATACTGAGCGCGGAAAATGCACTTTATCAGCTTTCCCATCAAAAGCCAATGTGATCTTGCCTTTTCTGTGTCTGTCTCTCTTATTGGAGTTTGTACTATATACAGTCACAGTCAAACAATAATGCTATTGGTCTCAATGGAATTTACTGGGTGCTCTGACCTTCTGAAATTTAGGCTAAATTACACAGCATCCTAACTTTTGGTTTCTCTTATAGGCATATCTTCATCTAGCTGTTCTGTAATAATAGTATTTTCAGATTACAAATCTGCATATAGACACCAAATCTTAATTTTGGGCATCTGCTCAGACAAATTTGGGTGCTACTCAGCCAGGTGTCTTTAAAAATCTTTTTTTTTCTCAGCAAGTTTTCCCTATTTCTCAAGCAGGGTAAGGTCTGCACCTAAGTAAGGCGGTAAGCCCAAACAAGCTGATATTGGCAGTGTGCAATCTGCAGGGCCTTGAGCACCAAGGCAGCCTCTCTACAACTGTCATTTTGGAGAAGTTTCTATGTGAACTCTTTGGAAATGTGAGGCACAGCATAGCCAAGTTATTATAGCCAGGCCTATACGCACAGGCACAGACAAAGCTGCCCCTCAGCATGAGCACACTGCCATGCTAACACAGCCCTGTAGCACTGGCCTGTAGCTTCATGTCGGGTCAACTTGGACAGCAGAGCCCACACCTGCCTGCCCTGCTGGGTGGGCTTGCCTTTCATGTCCTGAGTCCTTTCAGAAAAGTCGTTCCAAATGCTCAGTCACTACACACTTCTTTCTAAATACCCTCCTCACCAGATTTCCTGATCTAGCTGTAATATCCTTTGGCTTTTCTCTGTGTGTGTGTGTGTGTGTGTGTGTGTGTGTGTGTGTGTGTGTGTGAGGGTTTTTTCTTTCCTTCCTCCATTTCTTGTGTTTCCCCTGTAAGCCTCAACTCTCTGTGTTTATCCTTGCTTGGCTGCTGCCCAGAATGCTGCCATCAAAACACATCTGTAGAGTAAGTGGTGAGTGTTTTAAAGGAATGTAAACAGCCAAAAAACTGTTACGGGTTTTGCCCACAGAATCCATGCAGCTTTGATTGTTGGTACTTGGTTTATTTTATTTAATTTGTTGGAAGTGTCTTGGGTTTGTTTGTTTTTGCCGAATAACTGCTGTAAGCCCCACAGAGTGAGTCTGACAATGTGTGAGGCAGTTTTGGGTTACTTTGGGCAAAACTTCAGGGTTGCTGAGAACCTCTTGAAGGCAGCAAACAGGATAAGGCAGGCTGACCTCTTCCTTTGGCTTCATTATAGGTGCCTGCAGAAACGTCATAGCAGATTCAGGCATGTGGATAAAATAAGAAATCTTGTGGTTTCTTCTGCATGGATTTCCATAAACTTGGGGCAATCTGCTGCCCCTAGTATACTAATATTACACAGGGAGAACAGGTTGCCTACCCAAAGGCCGTGGTGGCTAATGCAAAAGGGTGACTGCAGGTTCCTGGTGAGAAGAGGAGCAGAAGATAAAGGAGGGAAGCAGAGGCCACTGTGGGAACTTTGTCCAAAACCTTCTACTTAATCAAAAGGAGTTATTTGTTCAGCTGCAGCTGAACATTCAGCTTCCAGAAATACACCAAGTGTATCATCTTGTGTGATTTTTAGGCTGTAAGAGATGCTGTAAGGTCTGTACACTGTGGCATGGTACATGACCAAACCTTTGCACTGGACTTGTGCCACAGGCTGTCCACACTCGATCATATGATCACTGGACCTGCAACAGTAAATTATGTAGTCATCTAGGCTGGAGAGTCAGAGAAGTGGCTGAAGGCTAACCACATCATTCACAGTATGCCAGTGGCATCAGAAAATGCTTTGTTAATCACAGTGGTGTGAAGACTGCGTGGCACTTTGATGCCATGAATGACAGCACCCTACCAATCCCACGCTGAGCCCCCTCTGCATATGCACGGTAATCTACCCACCAGATATGGCCAGGAGCCTTCATGTGTTCCCTATGATACATACTTGCTTGGCTAATTTAAAACTATTTTTGCATGCGAATCAAGCGAGAAGCATATCTGTGGGAAACTGTTCTCTTTTATCTTAATAATACTGCTTGTAGGACTTGGAAAAATGATGGCTATGAAGAAGGGGGCAGCAATATGTCTTTTCTCAGAGACACTTAAGGTAGGACTGGGAATATGTGCCCAGAGAACACTTGATTAGAAAACTATGGTAAGAATCTTGCTCTGCTCTCGCTGCAGCCATACCCTTCTAGGAAAAGAGCCAATTGCTTAAATTTCTGTTGACAAGTTGAGGAAATTTAGATGTGTAATTGAGTGCTTTGGGTAATATGTTGAAATATAAGAGAAGTGGTGAAAAGACCCATTCAGAACACGCACACAGGCTGAATTTTTGCCACCCCTTACTCTGCTATGCATTTCCTCTTCCTAACTTGATGTGTACCTGTGGACATGAAAAAAAGGGGAGACATGTGAGGCTCACTGCTACTGCCCTGCTATAGGTGTCTCTTCTCCACCTGACAAGAAATAATGATGTGTTAGGAGTATGTTTGTTTCCAAACACTTGTTGACATATAACTTGATTATTATTTTGCTCTTGCTGGTGCCTAAGGGCAAGACAGGGATTGCAACACACAAAGCAGATAGCTAAAACAGGCAGTGACTAAAGAAAGAGGTATCTGGCAGGAATGTATAGACCACCTAAGTGAGGCACTTAGATGTTCTACTCAAGGAAAGATTTCTGCCTTTAAACGTTGATCCAGAAAGCTTTACACATAAAGCAGGGATCAGGACAGAGCAAACCATCAGGACATGGTAGGCAAAGGGGTACGCCTGAATCTCTGCCATCTTTTGGCCCTGCAGTGCTTACTTCAGGGCTATGTTCAGTTCTGCTGTCCACAGAATGTGCAGACCTTCATGTTCGTGACAGGGGTAATGGTTTCCTATGAGGGCAGAAATGCCAAGCCTGCCTCCATGCCAATGGTACCAAATTCTTCCTTGGACAGGATCTGAGCTGCAGCCTCCCTTTAGAAGCTGGATCTGGATAATCCCTGCCTCCCAAGGGATGATAATCCCTGTCTTTAACCACTAGCCAGCAAAACATTCACAAGAGGAGGCATGGGGAACGGACATGTCCCTATCCTCCTGCCAGCCCCCAGCTCCTGCTGATGGAACACAAGGTCATGGGGCAGAAAAAGAGCAAGTGAAATGGAGCGCAACCCCAGGGCTAGGGTCCCAGGGCAGGGGGCAGCCTGCCGTCCCTTGGCCACCCTCCAGCTGAGAGGCAGGCAGTGGGACTCCTCTTGGAGCAATCTCCTTGCACTGCCAAGGTGCAGGCAGGCACCCAGCTGGCAGTGGACACGGTTTCATAGCTCCTTTCTGCAGCAGCTGTACGTGAAGGAACTGGCAGCAAAAGCCCACTTCCCCTGGCCCAAGGCTCAAAGTGGTGATTACAGAGCGGAAAGAGCCGTTCTTCGCACATGGCCAGTGCCAAGCCTATTTCCTATTACATCAAGGAGCTCCCCAGGAGGGACCTGTACTCTCCTCCACACCCAGCCAAGCCCAGATCATTGAGAAATTTTCCATGCAACCAGAGAGCACCCGCATAGCTGCAGAATTCCTCCTGGGAAGCAGATCCGCCTGGATTGGGTCCGATAGAGAGGCCAGGCCAGGGCAGTGGTGAGTCTGACAAAGAGAAGGGGTCATAAGTAGTTCTGAGTGTGCTGTTCTTAAGAAACAACAGTGCAATCCTGGGATGACCTCTGGACACCTTCTGGTCTCTGCTTGTGGATGAGCTATCAGAACCCTTTTAGAGGCGAGTGACATAGTTCATGGTATTTGTGGGGTCATGTGCCGTTCTGCCATCCTGCTTTTGTCCTAACTGAGGCAGAAGGGAGAGGCAGGTGTGGAGCAATGGGTCTGGACAGCAGAAGGAATGTTTTGCAGAATATCGCCTGCTGCAGGGCCAGCACGGGGGCTGTGGGGTGCAGCTGATAAGGCAGAGGCTGCAGGTCCACGATACTTCCTGAGCATCCTTGTGTGCTCGAGCATAGCGCCAGCCTTCAGGGTGCCCTGATGCTATCGCAGGCACTGCAACAACGGCGCTGCTTCACTGATGATACAATCTGGAAAGACATGTTTCAGCTTTAGGCTGCAAAATTTATCAGAGCTATGTTTTCCTTGTCCAGCATTTGAGTATCTGGAATTTCTGTCTCAAATTCATGGCTCTCTCAGCTGGTTGGTGTGCATGCCTGATGTCTTAAGCAGGAAGGGACTGCTTAAAAAAATATTTAATTTAAATATATCAGTGCAATATATCTAGTGCTCTGAATTATTTACTAGTTTCTTATTTACTACTTTCCGCTAGTCTGCATGGAAAGATCTCAGACAGGGCACAGGACTTGCAAAGAGGTCTGCCTCCTCCAGCAGTGCTTCAAATGGTTGAAGTAAAAAAAACGAAACACAGTGGTTTTGACAGTGAGTTTTAAGAGTAGCAGCAATCTAACAACTCCCCCTCCTGGGGTCCACTCACCTGGGAATACTCTGGTTTATTTAATCTGTACCTGAGTGGTGTATTCAGCTTCAGATCTGGCTCTGATGTGTTTTGAACTTGGGGATCACTATTTTTCTCTTTAAACACTTTAGTAAGAGTTCTACCAAAAATTATGCCAAGTCCTGTACAGACTAATGTACATGAGTTTGTATATTCACTTCAGGAATACCATTGTCTTAGTCCTGATTGTTCGCCCTGGCAGGGTTGGGCCTACAGGCATTACAGCAATGTAGTTTATTCAGGTAAGTGGTGTCCTACAGACATATTTATGAGGACCATGCATCTTGTGAGTATTTTCAGCACTAGGTTTAGTTTCCAATTGGTCATATGAAAAAATGTGATATCCCCTAATTTTTCTAAGCCATTCCTCATTTTCATTCTTGTGGTTTCCAGATTTGTGTATAATATGACACTTGTTACTGTGATTTATGGCTTTAGGTGAACAATATGCTGTATGTGGTGTTAATTGCACTGGATGGAATCCAGAGGCATTAAAATGCTCATCTTCTCTCTGTGCTAATGAGCTTTGATCTCTAACCTGTCAGCAGGGATTATTTATTAGAGCATCATGTTTGTGATTCTCCACAGCAGCTCAAGCGTCAACACTGTCATCCAAGCACCCTCCATTCCCTCCTCCTCAACACAGTTTTGACACAAGGGAAAAACTGGTTTGTGCTGAGATTTGGCTTTGGCAGTGTCTAAATGCACAGTTTGGGCAGTAAGGGTATAATGGGAATAAATACAGGAGTTCAGGAAGAGCTGCTAAAAGAGGAACTGGTCAGCTTTGAGAAAAATACATCTTATAATGACACTCCTGATCAGAGAATGAGTTATGAAGCATTTTATTTGAAGTGGATGTAGTCATTTTGTCTATAGTTTTGAGCAGGTGGTGAGAAATGAAGAGCTCCTAGTATCTAATAATAGCTTTGAGAGAGTTTCCTTCTACAATTTTACAGTAGTCATTTAATCTCCCTATTTAGGTTTCCCACTTCCCAAACAGGCCTAATGCTTCTTACTTCTCTCAGATAAGAATAGGTTAATTGGTTAACATCCACAGAGGAGATGTACTGGATAAAGCTAAGTACTGGCTTTCTTAAGAAGTCTGATCAGTTCGGGCATTACCTCACCTGAATCTATCTAATGTTTGAGAGCATTTCTATCAAACATTTCAATCAAACAGCAAAACAAGTGCATATACTCTGTGAAAAAAAGCCTAAAACCTTACATTAATATGTCAATGTGGTAACACTTCAAAAATGAAATGATAAGCAGAAAGGACACGTAGGACAGAAAATGTAACAATTCAGCTGTGAAGTGTTTCTTACAATACACACTTGATATTATCAAATGTAATATGTTCTGCTGCAGATTTAACTGGAAAAACAGGAATTAAATGTATGTATAACCAAGGCAGCTGCATCAGTGTTACATCTGGTTACTTCTATTGTAGTTGATACAAAAGTTTAGAACTTTTTTTTTTTTAATTATCTGGTTAATCTGGTAAATCTTTCCTTTTTTTTTTTTAAGATGGAATGTTTATGTTTCCTCCATGTTTTCATTTTTTGAACCTTGTAGTTATAATGCTGTATTGATATAGATTTTTTATTTAATTGCCATGTTTATTTTGAATTCAAACCAACCTGTCTGCACTTAATAACACAAACAATTATTCTCAGCAAGATTCTCACTGTGCCAGCTGAGTGTCCTCAGAAGATTTTTTTTTTTTAATTGCTTTATATATTGCTTTTAATTACATTCCTTTCCCAAGCGATTATATCCTTGTATAGGCCCCATTCCTGCAAGCTATCCTGGCACAGAAACAGAGAGTTAAAGGCAGAAGAGTGCTGGGAAGCACTGCCAGGGGAAAAAAGGCATTTTGGTAAAAACAGAGGGATGCCAGGAAAGCTGTAAGCCTTGCAAAGGCTTTCCCTGGTGGAAAAAAAAAAAAACAAAAAAACCAAAACCAAAGAAAAAGTCAAATTGTTTTGGAGGTCCCAGGAAGCAGTAGGCTGTAGTTATCCATCTGGACAATCCCATGGAGGACCAGAAGGAAGTACAGGAAGGGTTTTCCTTTGGGGGGAAAAAAGCATAGTGTGCCTGTGGCTGGGCCCCCTGAACTCCTCTTTTAGGACTGAAGGGTTAGTGCCAATCTGTTGCTTGAGAAGAGAGGTACAAATATGGAATGGTGTTCCCAGGGGAGACTTTGCAGAGAGGAGCTGTGGTGTCCAAAGAGAGCCAGAACACACCACCTGCTGCAAGGCTATGACTTGAAGAGGAAGCAAAGCTGGTAGGGAAAAGTCCACCCTGGTCACCCAGATTTTGTCTTGGGAGGGAAGAAAAGTGCTGAGGGAATATATTTCCCATCATAAAAGTTAAAATGCCTGTTACACTTATATTGAGAACGGCATTTGCCAACTTTCAGCAACTGCAGAGAATTGTGCAGAGACCAAGTTCTGTTCAACACCAGAACTGCAAGTGTTGTAAATCTTTGCAGTCTTGGCTTAGCAGAAAGAAGAAAGAGTTCAGGAGTTCTGGCCTCAAGTGTGTCTATTTTTAATGGCCCCCCAATGCAGGCCTCAAGTTCTGTGTTTTAGAAATACCAACTGGCTATAGTGGTTTGATTCACAACAAAACCTTTCAGGTTATACGAGTTGGGAGAAACACAACCGTAGCAATAGCTGACAACAGGCAATATTGATTGATTACCAGCTAACACAGATGATGAACATCTGTTATCCCACTGACTGGAGCCAAGGAACCAAATATGGACAGTGCTAAAACTTCAAAGTTAGGTGGGAGTATCTACATACATGAGCTTAACCACTTCAGCATGTCTTTCCTTCACTAGTCTTAATTTCTTCTGCTCAGACTTAAGATTGAAACACTTTCAATGACAAAGTTGTGCCTCTTACTTAATATTTAAAAGTATCTTAATTTTAGCTACTCAATCTTGTTATATCTTCTAAAATGAAAATGGTTCTATTGTCTTTACTTGGTGTATCCCAGGGATATGGCAGGTCGAAGGATGAGATTTAATTAAACAAAACCAGGGCTCATGTTTTTGGATTTTTTCCCTAGACATCTGAACTAGACAACAATATTTGGCAGAAGGTTTTATCATTTTTAATGCAAGTTGCATTTCTGACATGATTGTATGATTCTGGGAGGCCAGGCAATGGTAGTTGACTATAATAATTATTCTTGTTTAAACCAGTATATCATTTAGAAAGATTGTCACTCATACTTACCTTGCAGTTGGAGTTTCTACGTATTCAGACCTTGGCAACTGAAAGAGTTAATTTCACATTCCACACAAATGCAGTGGTGGAATCAGGATCAGCCTTCATTAGGAATGCATGATTAGCTGCCTGGTAATGATGACCCTTAAATCCTTAATTTGGTTATTGATTTCCAAAATACAGTCACCCTTCTACAACAGTAACCTACATTCTTGATGTCAAGGTTAATGACATTACAGTAACTGTATTCAAGTGCATATTGTTCAATTGAACTCAGCTTATCATCCAACCCAGATTGCTCCCAAGTGTCACCTCTTTATTTAACAGCTAGCAGTCATAATTAATTTTTTGTAATATTTTTAAAGCAAAGCTGCCTCATAAGCACTAATGAGCTTGGCTGAATATGTGCATGAGAGAACACAAGGAAGGAAATTATGCAAATTTTAGTTCTGACTTTCTTAAATTCTTCCTTTGACTTTTAAAAGATGAAAAATAGCTTTTACCAGGTGAGACAGTGTTGCCTTTATGGAAACAGCTCTTGGAGGAACTCTTTGACATAATTTGTCCTCTTCTTAATCAAGTTTTACAACGAGTGCACCCAGTATTGTGATCTCTACCTCAGGTCTAGTGTCTAGAAGGTAAAAAAGAAACAGAAATGAGCTGTGTTTTCTCCCCACAAAGTGGTTCCCACTCATGTCACTTCAGTGAAGAGCCTGATGTTTGGCAGCTCTTGATTTCTTCTAGGACTCAGCGCATCTGCTTGAGAAAAGATAAACAAAAGTAAGTGCAGAGATGTTGTGCAATATTAGAAATGGGGAAACAAATTTAATTTCTTTTAGTTACTTACCATGAGAAAGGGAAGCTGTAGCACATGAATGTAGGTGTGTACACAGGGTCCTCTGTGCAATCCAGCTCTGAAAACTGCGGCAACTGCACCTCTTCCTATATCTAAAAGTGCAGGAGAGCTCAGGTCCACATTCTGGGAGCAGAATGGGAGGATCAAGGCTATTTTTTCTAGTAAAAACTTTTTCTGGAGGAGTGAAACCCAGTAAACTGAGGTGACAGAGGATTGTCCTTATGAAAAAAACATTTTATGGGAAGAATGTAAAGTCTGTCTTTTCCATAAGTGTTCCTGTAATAGCAACACAAGAATGCATTGCTAATCCTTTCTTATGAGGCACTAACACAGCTTTAAACCATATTTCTTGAGTGGACATGGATGAAGAGCATTGGTATCTATGTGTCTGTATTTTGCAATAGTAGCATACATGTACCTACAAAGCATGCTCTCTATCTGGTTTCCCTGTTCCTTTTACTCTTCATTAGATACATGTCCTGTACATAGCTATAAGAGGACAGCAGCTGAGTCATTGCACCTAGCAGGTTTTGTACTGCTGTAAGCCCAAAAAAGAAGATAATAAAAGTGCAATGATACTGCATAAAAGCAGCAGAAGCATGAAAGCCAGTTTGCGCCAAAAATAAGACAATGAAAACTAATTCAGAGAATAAGTTAAGTTTCTGTGTCAAGTCATGTATTTAGCATATATTAATGCTTAAGGAGCCAAAGCAAGGAAAAGCAAGTTCACTTGCTTCCAATTGTATATGAATTATTTTTGTGATCTGCTGAATACAGATGTCCTTTAGCCACATAAAAAATTGGGATGGGAGATCTTAGGTTTACAGCCTTTGCACTGTGCAGTAGCTGAGATTTTTAATTTTCCTCATTTGACTGTGATTCCCAGACTGAAAATTTTTCCCCTTGTAAATAATTCAGGTTCTCTTCCTGTGACTGTAACACAAGCCTGCTTTTCTACCTGCCAGTACTTATGTTTACAGCATGCTATGTAAAAGAGTGGCCAAATGAAAAGATTTATTAAAATTATTGCTATGAGAAACTTAAGATGCCATGGGTACCATTTCTTTGTTGCAAATGGTCTTCCACAACTTCATTTTGAAGGCACTTTTCTTCCAGTACAAGTCATCCATGAGCCTACCAAAAGACACTAACTGGCACTCTGCTCCTGGCTGTCTGGTATTATTCAGAGAGAAAACGAATGCATGCCAAAGGTGGGGACCCCAGGAAAGGGCATTTGGCAGAGGAGGTGCAGAGGGCTGCATGTCGCTTTGTGGAAGTGGTGGGGTACCCTTAGAGAGCCCTATGAGTGCACCCAGGGTAGGTGCTCATGGCTCCCCTGGCCGTGTTGCCAGCCCCCTACTCTTGCGTGTGGATGAAGGGACAGAAGGTCCTGCCAAGGAGACCCGGCAGTGCGAAAGCTGCAGCCTCCACATCAAACCCGAAAAGCGCTTGAAATTTCTCAGTAGAAGTGACCAAAATCACATGTAGGAACTCTTTCCAAGGACCTGTTAAACAGCAAGGAGAGATAATGGGATGGTTCAAGTCATGACTGTGAGTCTTTTTATTAGAAATAAATAAACTCTTCACTTAATATAAATAAAAATGTAATGTACGGGTTGGTATCTGATAACCTGTGACCAAGAGATGTATCTCCAAAGCGCCACATAGAGAGATTGCCTTTTTTTACTGTAAAATAGGCAACTCCAATCCCAGCTTCTAGTGCCTTCTCCTTGTGGAAGGAACCAGTCCTGCAGGCCATAAATCTCCAGCAGGCAGAAATACTGCAGGGGTGCTGTGAGGGTCACAGCAGGACAGCACCATGGGGTGGAGAGCAACGGGTGGCTGCAGTGGGGACATAGCAGCAGTAGGCTTCAAAGGAGTAGAGGCAGTAGTGTTGCAGGACTGGATAGTAGGTGATGAAGGAGCAGCAGAGCAGTGGGCAAACAGGTGGGTTGGACTGAAGCCAAGGAAAGCATTTTAAAGACAGAGTTATTGTGTAGGTCTTGTATCTAGAAACAGAGTTCTGAATGCTCTAGCTGGAAGAGGTAACAGACCCTCATATATTTCATATCCTTCGAGAAAGATCTATTTGCTAATCCTTCAAGCCTAGGCAGTGAGCTGTGAGTGGTGTATAATCAGGTAGCAGCTAGCTACCACCTCACTCAGCTGAAAGAGGCATTTGAGGATTATTGCCAACACATACTGGAGCAGCATTAGTTTAATCTAGTGATAGCTATCTAGATTTTGTAAGCTGATTTTTAAACTATTATTCTTCCCCAACTCTTTTCTTCTCCCCCAAAAAGGAAAAGGAACTATTTACTCAAACCTTTGGGTTTTAAATCAGTTTTTTGCCACCCAGGAAATATTGATTGCTTGTTATCTCACAATGATTAGTTTTGATTTAGTTTTCTACATTTGAGCAGTGTGAGGAAAGATGTCAGTGTTTCTGATAAGAGTCTCTAGAAAAATGAACCTGGCACACGTGCTCCCTGACACTGCCTGGAATACATTCAGCAGCAAGAATACAAAAGCTTTTATCCTAGTGCTTATAAAAGTAGATCCCAGTCCTATATCTAACTGTAAGCAGACACTGGGATTTGCTCCCATGCAGTTATTGGGGAAAAAATGGGTCATACCCATCTCTGACAAGACCTCCAGTGCTGGTGTCAATTGAATGGTTTTTCTTCCAAGACATATTTTCCATGTTGTTTCTCTCTGCTTGTCCAACTTGTGTACTCCTGAGAACGGGGAGATGACATGAATTAATGCCTGTTTCCATTAACCCGAACTTTATTGTCACTTAATTAGCCATGATTAATGTCAGGAGGCAAAGGAGAAGCATCAAGCTATTTTCAACAGCTCTATACTGATGAGTTCAGAAAAAACAAGCAGTGGCATTGCAATGTTGATTACAATAAACTCCAGCCAAAAGATGCATTGTTTTGAAGGCAAGGTTTATTCCTCAGCCTCTGACAACATCCTGGTAAATTGCCAGTGACTGTAACCCCTAGAAACCTCACTTAAGAAGCATGAACCAAAACCACACACATTCTACTCAAAATTAAAATAAAAGGAGAAAATATTACCAAGAATTACTCAATAGCGATGGATCTGTGTAAACTCCATTTGGGTAATATATTCTCAGTGATTTTAGGGAAACAGAACAGCCCAGTTTTATATTGGCACTATTCCTTATTGATCTTTTACATTTAATGCAGTCCTGATCCGCTGCCAGATATAAATCCATAGGTGATACCAGCTAGGTCTCACAAAGTAAACCAGACAACCGTAGGCTAGTGGGAAAACCAATAGACATGACAGTCCTGGCATTTTAACTAAGTTGTTAGAAACATCTAAGCTCTCTAAGAGCAATTTTTTTTTTTCAAACCACTGCAAGAAGAAAACAGAAAGAAATTAAAATCGTCCCAAGATTACACTGTAATTTTCCTGAGTTCTTCACTGGGAAACCTGGAACTTGGGATGGCAAGGAGAGTTGACGGTGTCTGCCTGTGCCAGGTGATGAATCACTGTGAAGAATTAGGGTAAAGGGAGTGATTTGAAAACAGAAAACTGATTATTTTCTCCAATGGATGTGACTGTATAAACTTTCTAAACATCCAAGGGAAAGCAGGCACATCAGTTCTTTTGCTAGAAGGGAATGCTTCTTTTTCTTGCTGTCCTTGTGATCTGGGAGCTCCATGAGCGATCTCTACTCCTTTTTCCTTGCATACTAGTGGGTGGGGGCAGAAAGGGGAATGAAGTAAGAATTTCTAAACAGCAAGCTCTTGAATGGAACCAGCAAAGGCAATGTGGGACTTCTCCTACTTTCCCCTCTTTCCCACAAGTGTCTTTGCTTTTGTATGTGCTCCTATTCCTAGTTTCTTCTGCGGCAGGGAGGAGACCTTAGCTCACAGCTCCTCATTAGCAGAGAAGGAATGGAAAATATGACATAAAATGAAGGAGCCACAGATGAAAAAGGGGAATGATAAAGAGCTGGGAAGAGGAAGACTGGAACAAGGACAGTTGGGGACTGGTATACGGGAAGGCAAAACAATTATAGGAATAAGTAAATCAAAGCAAGAAGTAAAGATGAGAAAATGGAAGAGGAATCAAAAAAGTTTGTGTGAGCAAAGGAAAGCAGAAATCTGTAGATATCATTTTCTGGATTTGTGCTTCTATTCGGTGTACATATATCTGGCATTAATATAGTAGATTCACTTTTTGGACATTGAAAATTTCCTCTTGTTTTGTTGTGGTTTTAACCTTGCCTTTTGAGGGCTCTCTAGGTGGTCTTTTAGTGCATTGAGAACTGACTGTGCAAAAACAACTTTTGTTTATGGGGAAGACATTTTTATACACACATTGTAGAGCTGTATTTTTATTTTAGCATGGAAAAGGGAGCAATAGCACAGAGAAACTAATCAAGAAGGCTGATGTAGTCCAGCCAGTGAAACCAGCATTTTGTGCTCTCCCTTCATCTCTATTTGGCCAAATTATTTCATATACAGAGGGAAATTATTCTGCTGAAGACCCATACAAAGAACAATCATCCTGCTATGAATATGTCCTTCGAGGAATTTTCTTGTTTAGTTAAGGAGTGAAAGCTCTAGTTTTAAAAAAGCTTTCCCCTGCATATTCATTTCAATTGGTGTCTTACGCAAGGAAAGAAAACCTTTTTTGTTACAGTTGAAGCAATAGGAAATGGCTGAAGGAATAAAACTGTCATGGGTGACCACTAACTGATGTCACTCTCCTCGAGCATTCAGCACAGCAGTCATTTAGGGAGGAACAATTTACAAGAAGCACCATGTTTTCACTGGACTACAGCCTTGCCATTTGTAATATCTAGCTACAGTCTTTGGTTGTGAGGTCTAGTGCCCTTGGTGGGTTTTAGTGGAGTCCATTAGGCTAGTTACATAGGCTGTAAGAGCATTTCAATCTTAGCCACATAATTATAACGTGCTTTGTCATCTGGCCAGCCTGGGGAGAGTAGTTAGTGTGAGTCATGTGAATTAGAACTTGATATTTCATAATAGCATTGGTGGTTTTCAAACAATCTTTCTTTCTCTCTCTCCTTGAATACACTGTCAACTGGTTTCTGTTTTCCTGAAGTGAAAGAGATAAAGAAGTCTGTCATCCCCCTCTCAGTCCCCAGTCTGCATGTGAAAACCATTGCACAACACGGTAACAGAGTCAAAAGGTGTCATCTAAGTGTCTGTTGTGCCTTCATGCTTAATAGCTAAATGCAATAGAAGGACATTTTATTGCTTGTTCAGCATTTATTTAACTATTTCTAAAATTATATCCTTGGTCAAATGATTTTAGGAATGATCTTATAAAATTTGGAACCTCATTCTAAATAATTATGCTGCTGTAAACATGTCCTTTCTTTCTCCCATTAAAGAACACCCAAACTAAATGAAATGTTGTGCATGCAAGAGTCTGGAAAAGCAAAATAGGATATTTAAAATTTAGCTTTAGCTAACAAATTCAAATACTTCCATCAGTAATTTTAATCTGCAGAGCAAAGCTTTTTCCTCAAAGGTTTTCACAGCCTCATTTTCCTTTACAAAATAAAGCAAACCCTGTTCTCAAGAAACCCAGACCCAGTCAGCCAGTCAGATGCAAGACTGACCAACACAGAAACAAGGCTGGATTTAATTCAGGACTAATAAACATTGTCAAAGACAAAATGTAGTGCTAGCTCTATGTTGTAATGTGTCTGCATCTTAAACCCATCCAAAATGTGACATACTGAATAGGAGAAAAAACACTGTAAGTTTCTTTTCCACCTTCCATATATACTTCCATATGTGAACCATACTGACAAAGGTACAACATTTCCTCTGGGATCTCTGGAGCACTTATTTTAATCTACTGCTGAGGCAGATCCTGTCATGAGGGTTCCCAAGGCAGTTATTATAAAGGATAGGAAGAACAGTTGTGGACAAGAGTTGAGCTGACCACTGGTTGACAGCAGAGATACCTAAATATGAAAGATGAGTCTGCATATCAGTGACTGGGAAAAGCAATCCTTTGATCCAGTGTACTTAATTTTTATTTTTTTACTGTGGCAATTAGATTTAGATTGTTATTTTTTTTTTTTTTTTTGGTACCGGTTTATCTAAAAGTGCCTGCAAGTTTATCTAAAATATAACTTATGGTATTTCTGGGCTGAGATAACCAACTAGGTGTGGAATAAGGCCCAATGCGTGATTTTTCCCCAGCTACAGGTTTTACAATATCAACAATGCCTTGAATAACATTTGGTAATTATGAAAGTATTTGGTTTCCAGATGTTTTTGCAAATGTGTTGTGTTTGCAAACATAACTTTTGCTATAGGTATTTCAGTAAAGTTTGGTACACACGTCATGTTTTAGTTCACAGTCATTTCTGGGTACCCATTTAAACCTTGATTAGACTGGTTTAATGTTATGTGGTTGCCTCTCAGTTGAAGCAGGTCAGTGTATAATATATAACATATTATGGCAGCTTGGCCATTCTAACTTGATAATTTTTTACTGTATGCCCATAGTGACTGTTACCTTCTTTCTAGCCTGTGAAAGTAGCTTGTTCATGCATCACAAATGATGCACTATTTTTAGAGGGGAAGGTAAAAGAAGACATACTGGAGAAACCTGAATAAGAAAGACTATAGACAAAATTTCATTTTAAAATCCTAATAATTTTCTATTTTAGCCATTAACATTTTTTTCTTTAAGTCATAGTTCATGTTCTTCTTTAGAAAAAGTTCCTCACAGACAGTAGGTTGGGGAGCACAACTTGACCCCATAATGATACATTCTTGAGTAGCCACGTATTATCATTAAAAAGGCTTTTCTTTGGCATCCATGTGCAAATACAGGACATGATTTGCTCTTCACCACTTATAAATGGCCAGATCCTCAAAGAAGTTTAATTGCCTTAAGGTTAGATAGCTAGATTCTGATGCATGGAAGCATAATGGGGAGCTGGCCAGGTGATCCCAGGAAAGGACAGAGAAATTATAAACCCTAGAGGATTTGTGATTAGTGAAAACCAACTGAAATACAAAATATGGGCCAGATGCCAAACATGATAGATGTATTGTTGCCTGCAGGGCTCATGTTAGATGTATAACCTAGATCCTGAAGATTTTTTTCAATTCTGATTCCTGTTTTTTTCTAGCTCAAACTTCCTTAAATGGAAATCAGTCAACTGGATTTAACGTGAGTGAATGCAGTTACTATACTTGTTCCTCTGACTGTATGAATACTATTTATTTCTGCTTCGTGATCTACTCTGCATAGCTCCCCACAACTTCTTTGTTTTTGATTCAGACTGAGCCTTTATCAAATTTTTCTGCCACATAAAAATGTGGCTCTTTTCTGGGCCTCATCCAAAGGCCACTGAAAATGGGTTCATGAAAGGTTCAGAGCCAAATATCATTCCCACTACTTTCAGCCATGTTCTTTTCATGTAGCATGTTCTGCTTTTATAGTGCTGTTCTCTTCTGGCAATATTAAAACAAAACCTCCATCACAATGCAGTACAATCTATTTAATATTCAGATTTTGATTTTTGTTTTTATAAGTAACCCTTTTTTTCATAGCATTCCTTATCTTGCTGGGATGGTATATGAATTCAGTGTGTCTAATGATAAATTGCTGAGCATAAATGGAACTTCAGTTCTCTATGTCAATGAGTAATGTTTTGCTGCTTAAATAAATATTACTGTGAAATGTATCCTTGATTTACTATGTCTGTACTAAAATAGATGAGTAACATTCTGACAGTGTTAAAAAAAATGGTCAATCCATTCTCTTGCATGGCATGTGGGAAATTGGCATTCAGAGTGAATATTTAAGAATGTTTGGTTCATCCTCACCAATGGGCTTCATTTTTTTGAAACAGAATTGTAAAACATTGATTTAACTTCATTAAGTCAGTAAAGTGAATTCTCCCATGGAAGATTTTTTCCTTCTTTATTCTTTGCATCTAAGCCTCAGAACATAATCTGGTGAATGTCTTGCTGTTGAAGCTCCCTATTCATTTTTGCACTCTTCAGCTCCCATCTGTAACAAGCCATCATTCAAGCAATTCTGTGCTTAATAAATTAAACAAACAAACTATACTTCCCTCTGCTTCATTTGCAGGGAAGAAGCCAAACAAACCTATCTCCTGAACAGCCCTTTAGCCTTATCCACATTACTGATGTTCCACAACAGCAAAAAAGTTTATGGGACACGGGGGGACAAAGAAAGAATAACTCTGTATGTCACGACACCAGACAGATCCCAGGGGGATGCCAGTACTGCAGCACGTCCCATTGGCTGCTGTGACCAAGACTAATGCCAGCAACAGCAAGCGTCTGTCAGAGGACATCAAAAAGCCTGACTGTGTCCAGAGACCTGAGATCTCCCCACACTTAACTTGGATTTGCCTGTAGATCCTTGGGCTCCCATTAAACTCTTCCCCTTCTAAACAACCATGAGTTCAAAGCTGTGGCATTTTAAAAACTTTCATCCTTTTTCTGTAGACAAGAGGCTATAAACCCCCAAACATTTTAATCTGCTTACTAGCCTTTAATTACACTAACTGCCAATAGGTTCTATTACTCGTCCAAAGAAAATACTGGCTGTTCTGTATTTTTTAACTGGGATTGATGAAGCATATTTATGTAATGTTAGGTCATATTTGTCAGAGTTTAACTTCTTGGTTGGCAGCTACACCATTAATTAGCAATATTGCTGATAACCTCTATTTTATATAACCAGCAAGCTGTTTTTCCATACAAACTGGCAGCAGAAAACAAGAAAAGGGTATTTCCATGGTGCCACAAGTCTGGAGTAGGAATAATCAGAGAAATACACACTGCAACGTTCTTTGGGATTATTAACTGTAGAACTTGCTTTATTTCTTGACAGGCATTATTTTCTTAGGTGTTTACTGTGGCTTCCTTCCTTTTCCGTCTTACAGTATATGCCTTTTAATGTTATGTCTCCATTTTGGATCCTCTGAATCCACAATCAGGCCAGTAGCATATTCCTGAGGTTGTGCCTTTCCTGCTGTAATACCCTGTTTCCAGCTTCTCACAACTCTTCCAAACTTTCCCTTTTGGAATGAAATTTTCCACCTAACCTTTTTTTTTTTTTACCCAAAGAATATTTCAGCTAAAGCTGTACTGCTGGTTTTGAGCATGAGCTGTGGGATAAAGAATGTATTTCTACCTGTCTCAAAACTGCACAACATCTTTTATTTTAAATCTTGTAGTGTCTTCTGACATTTGGAGCTGGGATATGAAGTTTCACAAGAAGACAAACCTTGTATCAGGAGCTTATCTTTTACTGTCACTGTGAAAATTCACCTTTGACCAAGTGACATCCCTTTGAAACACCGCAGTTCAAAACTTCTCAGTAGAAAGTGGTGTGAGTCTCCAGAGATGAGATCTCTCCCTGTCCAAGCTCCCAGAGCATACTCAAAGACCTTGCAGCCTTAAGTGTGTATACGCTGTTCAACTCAACATTAGTCATTCTGCACTGCATTTCCAAATCTGAAACATGGGAAAAATATAAAGTCTGTGTCTCAGAGGAGCTTTGTGAAACTAGGTCACGAATGACAGTGAAGCACATACACACTGCAGAGAAAGGCACTGTAAAGAGCTCTTGAGGATGTGAATAATCCTTCTTTTACAGCACAGTTTTATCAGTGGAGAATAAAAACAGCTTGGGCCATGGACTGAACAATGAAGAGAAAACACAATCATGTGCTGTTACTCATTAATTAAGTATAGTCAGCTTTTTGCACTAGGAATGGACCTGTGGGAGGGTAAAAGGGACATAAGCATGTGATGAAATATGGCATCCTAGGGTAGATGCACTACCTTGTTGTTTAAAAGCTGTGTGAGTGTTAAGGCATGCATTTTTTAACTCCTGAGCTCTTAATAATGGTCCTTAACCTAATTTCTGTTACCCATCTCACAATTGATAGGTGAAGAAGAATGCCTTTGTAATTAAAGTGATGACCTGGGACCTGGGGACAGCAGGTTCCTTTCTGTATTCTACCACATATGTTTTTTGAGGGAAGCAAATGTATAAAATTTTTATAAAATGTATAGTTTTTAAAAATGCAGTTTATTTGCCCATTGTCTATCACATCCATTCAATGGTTTTTGTTTCAAAACATTTTGGGAAGTTCTTGTCACTTATGCAGTATTTGTGAGTCTCAGCTGAGGCTTCTAGTTGTCATTTTAAGAGAAATAATGGCTTGGTAAGCTCGGTCCGAAGCTCACTGAAACTAAACAAAGCTTTTCCAGTGAATACAGTGGCATTCGTGACAGCTGTGGGAACTTCTCTCTAAGCAAACTCCTAAGCGCTGCACCTCAGTTCTCAGAAGGGCTAAAAAACACGTGAACCTAAGAAGCTGGTCTTTTTATCTTAAGATGTGTTTAAGAGGTTCAAAGTAAATTAGACGTGCAGTCATCAGTGGATTGATGCTTCTCCCAAAAGGCGAAGTATGTTGAGGACATTTGAAAAGGGGCTGCCAGGTTTGTTGGCAAGTCCTTGGGAACCTGCATTCCCTGGCGTGAGAGACAGGTGAGGTGCTACCTGTACACTGGAACAGTTTTCCCAGAGAGGTGGAAGATGCGCCATCACTGGAGACATTCAAGGCCAGGCTGAATGTGGTTCTGGGCAACCTGATCTGACTGAAGACATCCCCGCTCATTGCAGGGGTGTTGGATTAACTGTTCTATGATTCTATGGTAGGATGTGCAAGTGGCACTAGGGGCCTATGTTCAGGCAGCTGGATTGAGTTCTGTGCTTCTAAGATAGGACTGAAAGCATTTAATATGGATTGTTTCGTGTATTTTCGATGTACTAATGTAAAATCTGAAGTGGCTTTGTGGTATAATAGTAAGCATAGCCTTAAAAATTTGTCCTAGGGTATAGCTCTTTGTACAGGTGCAAAACACTTTTGCCAGTGAAAAACTACTGCAGTCCCAGAGTAAAAAAAATGGGTTATTATATCTCTTGAGTTTAATGTTGTAGCCCTAAATGAAGTAAAAGTTTCTCCTGGTGTAATGAGTGCTTTTCTGATGCTTACCAAAAGCCTCCCCTCAAAATCTCAACTTTAGCAATTCTAGTTGTGAGAGCTAGAGCAAAAAGCAGAAAAAGAAGGGTGCGAACAAGGCAAAAATGGTTACAAAGAGATCCATATTTTGCTGTCTGACTTTAAACAAAATTCCTTATTAACTTCAATTTGTGCTCAGAAACCAAACCTCTGACAGATACACCAGAAAGGCATTCTTGTAACTTGCAGCACCGTGGTACTTTGGAGAACATTTTGTACCCAAAAGCAATGGTATTAAATCACTGAGCTAAGAGAGGGAGCTATGTTTTGATTAGGTACACAGCCTTCCTCTGACAGATTTCAAGACCTGCAGCCTAGGAGACGGCATCATGACAAACACAATTATATTTCTTAGGTTGCCTGAGGAATTCTGTGCCTTTGTTTTTTTTTGCTGCATGACATTTTCATGAACCGCTATTCATTTTCTTTGTCTTGGGCTTTTGGTTAACTCCTTTTACAAGCTGTTCTTCTTCCTCAGGTGTACTGCTTGTGTGAGAAGAAGGGCAGGGAAGCCACCACCAGTTTTGCTGGTAAGGCAGAGGTAGAGCACACCATGGCTCATGTCACAGGCACCACACTGTGCAGAAGCACTGCTAAAGCGTGTGGCACAGCCACTGCTGCCCACGGCTGAGTTCGGGGGTGGGTGGTCCTTCAGCCTCAGCCCTCACACTGAGCCCTGCGCTGTGTGACTTCAAACAGGCATTTCAGTGTGCTCTGTTAGCTGTGCCTGTGCGTTCACAATGATGGGGAACTGCCTGTGAATACCTGACTCCCTAGTGTCCTCTGGTCTTTGAACTTTAAGGGAAAACTTCTGGGACCACACAAGGGAGAATGCCACTTACATTGCTCGCTGTTTTGATTTTTATTCTTTTTATTTAGCAACTAATACACTGTCCTGGGTTCAGCTACAGCAGTCATTTTTTCTCCTTCTTAGTAGCTGGTGCAGTGCTGTGTTTTTGACTTTCAGTCTGGGAACAATGCTGATAACACCGATGGTTTTAGTTGTTGCTCAGTAATGTTTACTCTGACCAAGGACTTTCTCAGTCTCATGCTCTGCCAGAGAGGAGGGGAAGCCAGGAGGAAGCAGAGGCAGGACACCTGACTCAAACTGGCCAAAGGGGAATTCCGTACCACAGCACATCATGCCCAGTATAGAAACTGGGGGGAGTTACCCGGAAGGCCCAGATCGCTGCTCGGGTCGGGCTGGGTATCGGTCGGCGGGTGATGAGCGGTTGTGTCCTTTTCCCTTGTTATTTCCCTTATCATTATTATTGGTAGCAGTAGTGGCTTGTATTATACCTTAGTTACTGGAGAGCTGTTATCTCAACTCGTGGGAGTTACATTCCTTTGATTCTCCTCCCCATCCCTCCGGGAGCGGGGGGAGGAAGGAAAAAGGGGGGAGTGAGCGAGCGGCTGCGTGGTTCCAAGTTGCCGGCTGGGCTTAAATCACGACATACACGTTTAAGATTCAGTTGGTGCCAAGAAGGCCTTTGATTGATCCCTGCAAATGATAGAGAGGATGTAACTGGTGTGACCCCCTTTTAAAAGCAGTAGACCCTTTTCAAAATGTTGAGAGGGTGGAAGTGCTGAAATATGCCTAAAGCAAGGAAAGCCGATAGACGAGAAGCTTCTTTGTGATTTGGAACATAAACGAAAAGGGAAGCTCAGCTTGAGGTTCCAGTACAGAGGAATCTACTTCCAAGAAAATAATGCCATTATTTTTATTGCAGAAGTATTTTTTATTACAATTTTATTGTAAACATACATTTTTTTAAAAACTAAACCCATTTGAAACAGGAGACCTTTTTCAGGAGCTATACAGCACAGAAAGAATGATTCATAGGAAGAGAGGAGATAAACAGCCAGTCTTGGTCTATCTGTCACATACCCTATACAAACGTTCCCCTGCAGGGCAGTCACAGCAGCACGGTGAGTTACAGGACAAATAAATAGTAGGTCATAATACTATCCTCTAATTTTAGTATACAGTTCAGCATTGATGTCAGGATTTATCTTTTCTTAAATAGATGAGCCAATAAAAATATATGTCCTCTTATTCATGGATTATATATTGCAGCAGCAATATAGTATAATTCATTGATAAGAAGAAAAAGTCTCTGATGAGACAAATTCCTCTGTTGCTTCCTTTGGAAAGAGCAGCAGGAGGATGATACTGGATATGCAGTTCTGTTGACTCCAGCACGAGGTGGCTCACACCTCTGTGTCAGAACATTTTCTGTCATGACTTGATGGTGCTGAGACATCTCTTGTAAGCCCTTCTGAGGTCTTCTCATCCTATAACCACCTTCACTTACACCTCCTCCTGCACACCCTCTCTGCTTTATGTAAGCAGCTTTTTGTAGGAGCAAAAGGGGCAGAAAGGAGGAGGTATGCCATCATAGGGCAGTATGTCTTTCATCTTTTCAGGCACAGCCTTGTCAGGTAGCAGTAGGGAGGTACACCATGTCAGGAGAGCCACCAGTGGGATTATATATTGGGAAGAAATCATGCCTTTGTATTTCCCCAGTGTGAAGGGGTGACATACAGGTTCCCTTTCTCTTTATTCTGGGGGCAGCCCAGCCTGCCTGCTGCCTGCAATGCACAGCTGATTTTCCACTTGCCCATCTGCCCTGAGGGCATGCTGAGGAACTCGCCCTAAGCCTCTGAAGGCTTCTGATGGGGAGGTCACAAAGGGCTCTTTTGCCACCTACCTCCACCCAAAGGCATGAGCACATTGGGCTGGTGTTTCTGAATACCTCGTTGAAATCCTGTTTTAAATCTCCTAGAAACTAAGAAGCCCAGACTTTCTTCTAACAAAATCAATGACAAATCCTTGCAGATGATAAAAGGGAAAAAAGAGCAACCCCTAAACAGGTGTCCATTTTCATTTCTCAAACAAAACGAAAGGTTCAAACTGCATTTGACAGTTTTTCAACTAAAACTAATACTCACTTCAGCTTATGTCTGAATTACTTAAAATGTGATAACATTCCTTTGTCCTGTTGTTTTCAGACATTCAGGATCACTGCAAAATATTTGTTTTGGATAGTCCGTATATCCAATTCCTCTTTTTATCAATAGAACAATATTTATGGAGGTCAGGCTGCCAACTTTGCCAGACAGACGCCCTTTGCATTCAAAAGAAAACATGATTCATCAGAGCATCAGGATTTCAGCTGCAAATTAAAGTCTTCTTTGATAGGCTGAAAGATACAAGTCAGTAAAGGAAAATTCTTGATAGCTGGAATGTCTTCTTTGAGACTGCCAATACCCAGTTCTGATCACTAATATCTTAACTGATGGAAGGCTGTTTCTTTTTTTTCCTTATCTAATTATATCCCAGAGGCAATGTTTAAAACAAACGGAAAGATAGTTATAACCAATTGTGCTGTGTAAAGGTATTGGCTAATTTTTGTTATCTCTTTGAGATCACGAATGTCTTGTAATGTATTTGTGCAGCACACAGGACAAAAGTGCTTTGACCCGAACCTAGGGCTTTCTAGATTAGGTATATAATGAGCATTAAGCACAGTGAGAACAATAACACTAATGACAAAAGTAGAGATAAACTTAGAGACTTGTGGCTTGTTACCTTTCAGTGCACAAGCCTATCACACATACAAAAATAGACTTACTCTAATAGCCACAGTGTCCAACACAGTAGGAAAAATAAGCTCTTTGCTGGAAGAAAAAATCAGAAGATTTAGCAATCCTCATTTTTCAAGGTTGTTACTCCTGGTCTTCACTGCAGATATCCCACAGAGTTATTTCTCATCTCTGTCTAAGCAGTAACACTGAAAATACGTAATGCATTTTTCATCATGTACCCTTTTAATGGTATTTAAATATCACAACCCTACCTTTCAACTAATTGCAATGGCCTTGTTATTTTTGGTTTTGCCTGACTATGATTTCAAACTAATGATCATTAGTAACAATAATAGTCCTCTACCCTTTTATCATGCCTTACATCTGCACAACTCTATGTTAAGCATTACTACGTGCATTACACCAGTGCTTACACTGAGTCACAGAGGTTAATTAACTTATTAAAGATCTCAAAGCACGTCAGTGGCAGAATCAGGAATAACGACAGGCAGCCCTGAGCTCTGCTCTCCCTGGCCTTGACACTCAGACTATTCTTGCTAAAGGGTTTGCCAGACTTTGCAAAATGCTATTAATCACTAAAAGCTGGACTTCTTTAGGAATGGATTATTTGTGTAGGAAGGGAGGAGGGAGTCATTTCATTGCTAAAATGAAGCCAAAAGTGGGACTAATGGAAACAAAAGCTCCTACTTGTCTGAATCACACTGCTTGAAGGCACTGGGTGTTGCAGAGGGGTGGTAGTATTTGTTAAGGAATCTCGGGATGTTGCGTTTGCAATACTAGCCTGAACAGTGATATACCGAAATTCAAAGCTCCCAAACAGTACAAAATCAGATCCGATGACATTTTGCAAATCTCACTGGTGTTCTCTATGGAGAACCTGGGAGGGTAGCTCTTAATATGCAGGCTGCCGTTATTCATACGTTCATCTACCTTTTGCCTCAGAGGAGATTGCCACTTTTGGACCTTGTCCTAGTCAGCAGTGAATGACTGCTTGCTCGAACACAGCTGGATAAATTCTGATGTTGCAGAGACAAAGAAAACTTTAATGTCTGATTACTACATAAAAAGGTATTTCTCCATCTCTCCTCTTCCCTACCACGCTGCTTTATCTTAATACAAGAGCCTTTGACAAAAGCTGTTAATACTGCTCCAGATTCTCATGGGATGGAGGCTGGCATCAGTGAATTTAAAGTGGCATTTTATGCTGATGGTATATTAATATGCATGATCTAGCAGGGACTTCAGCTTTTATTACAGTTTGAATCATTACTAATTTTGGCGAATTTTCTGGCTTTAAAATGAGCTGTAATAAATTTGAAGCCATGCCTCTGCATATACCAGATAACACACTTGCCATCTAGATTTTCCCATTTAAACTGAAATACCAAGTTTTCCCAAACCTCAGCTGTTGTACCACGTTTCTATTTTAAAGAGAAAACTGTGAGAGCAAAATATTGAATTAATATAAAACATTTTGCTGTGCCTTGATGCATTTTGAAACATAACCAAGAACCAAATCTGGCTTGTGCCATGTAGGTGGAGAGCCTCTTGGAAGTTAATAGCAGACTCCTGTACTAAATTGTTTATCATTGATCTGAATTGTCTATGATACAAGCAGAACCTGATGAAGCTCCAATACAGCTAGAGGGTGAAAGGAGGCAACGCCATAAAAGACATCTGAGTGGGCTGAACAGGACAATACTAATAGATACGAAGAAAAAGCACATTCATCCTTTCTAAAGCACACCTGATCTTGACCAGTTTTATGTTCTGTTGATGTCGCTGAAGCATCTGGCTACTCAGCTCTTCTAAAACTAATGCTTCGTTCTTGGAAACCCACATAGGTTAAACTAAAATCATGAGGTAATACAGCAGGTAGGAACTGTATTAGCACTTTGACAAAACACCCCATAACAAGACTATCAGGCTGTACACGTCAATCCTCAGTGCAGAAGTAGGTAGTCATTAGAAGGTTGCGTTAGTACTCCAGAATTAGTGTTCATGAATCCGTGATGATAGGCAGCTTAGGAACTATGTAGATTTAACTTGTCCAAATACGCTTTAATGGTGTCATTGCTGATCTTTCAGGTCCGAGTCTCTCACAAATAGATGAGTAGAAATGGTTGCTAAATTCAAAATATTAAAAAAAAAAAAAAAAGTTTCAGGCATGAGAAAGTTAATCTTTCTTTTCCATTTTTGGCCTCATTACGATGAAAACTATTAAAACATGACATTTCCAGAAACAGGAGAGGTTAACATCTTTTGTGAACTTTCTCCCAGGAGATGTCCAGCTAAGTTGCACTTCCTCAAGTACTGAGATAAACAGCCACAGTATCTTTACTGTGGATTTACCTGCATGACTTTTTCAGTTGTATTGCACTACTTGTTTGGTCTCCTGAGAAAAGGAGACATGGCATCAGCCTGCTCTGTGTGTACATATGCCTGTTTAGGTTCCCTCCTTTACTCTTTTTGAACTCCTTGTTTCTCTCAACTAAATCTGGCAAATGTGTAGGAGACTGAAAGATCCTAGAAGTTTTATGAAACCTGGCAAATTGCTGGAGGAGAGACCCCTTCTGGCTGTTCCCACCGGAGCACACTGCAACATGAACCCCACTGTTAGTGACACCAGAAAACCCAGCCAGCATCCACAGCTCTCACAAAAAATGTGTTCATTAGCTTTGCCAAGGTCTTCTAGACAACCTCGGTGTGTATTGCCCCCATAAGGGTTCTGGGAGGCTGTCTTTTTCCTCTGAAAGCCCTCAAGCAGCACAGTTGCTAGCTTATGGGTGGCCCTCCGCCTGCTTTGGGATGTGAGTGAGGGAAGGGGACAGAAAGTGTGGAAGCATCAATCCTGAAGCCTGATCGGGCTCCCCGCAGTCCCTTTAGTGCTGTCCCCTTGTGGGTGTTACCCAAAATAGTGTAAAAATCACTTTCTCAGAGGAGGTCACAGTTTCCAGCCTCACCAAGGGCAGTCAAGGAGGACCCTTGTGAAATAACAGCGAACCTCATTAAAATCACAAATTGGAACAGGTTCTGTCTGCTTTTAGTGGGGGTGGTGGATGAGGGATGATGATAGAAAGAATAACGCTCTAAATGTATTTTTTAGAATAACTAGTCTAGGTGGTCTTCCACACAAGACAAGTAAAATAAATCCTAATTATAAGAAAAATAAAATACAAACTATTCAGATGGCTTAAGTTTACTTGTGGAATAAGCAATTGTATGTATTTTAATTTGGACTAGTTAATAAGTAATTTGTGAAAGTGTAACACTAGGAAAATAGGACTCAGAGGAAAAATAAAATTAAACAGATCAAGAGCTGGAAAAATTACAAAATCCAAAAGCATACTTTCTCACTGCTCGTAATATTTGCTTCTATATTTTACTGATATTTTAAGGATTTACTACTGTAAATCATTACTCCATATTATTTCTACTATCAAATGCAAACACATGTTTTTTTAATGTTTTAAGTCTCTAATAGAGGAAGTGAAGCGTACCTAGGAATCATGTTTGCTAGAGCACTGAAATACTTCATTACATGAGGAAATTTTTCTTTTTTAGCATGGCATTATTTGTGTTAATGTAAGCTGGGTCTCGAAGGGACTGGCCTTGGGGTCAATTAAATATTTGGAGTATCACAGCCTTCATATGTGAGGAACACCGGCAGAGTAAAGTGTTCCTTGGCCATTTTTCTTTAGCATGTTTTGTACATCGAGGCAACAGGCATGGGGTTGAAGAGGGCACTCTCAAGTGCATAAATTACAATACATGTAACGAACAAATACATTACATGAAAGAAACAGAAGCATATTCTTATATGCTTATCTTAAGGTTCAAATGAACAGCAGGATATTAATTTTTGATTTCTCTTTTGTGTTTGTTACTTCTATATTTCTAATCTATGGTGGTTTTCTTGCACTGAATCTGGTAAGAGGCTAATAACACTGAAATAGTGCATGGATTCCTGCATTCCCGTGCATTGATTGTAATTGTATTTTACGTACCATTTTAAAATGGTTTCTTTCATTTTTGTCTCATTTTCATTGACTTCGTAATAGCTTCTTCCAGTCTGTGTCATGTTATAATGAATGAAGTAATCAGAATTATTTGCACACACTTCTCAGGCTGTTCACCTGGCTTAGACTAAGGCCAGCACATTAGGGTGTTAATGATGTTTAAATTTAATTTCAAAGGCTTAAATTCATGAATTTACATAAGAGTTCTGAAAACACTACTGCAAAATTCCCTCAGTTTTAATTTTTAGTTTGTTATATTTCACTCTGGGTTTTTCATAAATGTTTTTGAACATGGCTTACTTCCTTACCAGTAGATGTGCAAGTTAATACTACAAAACTTATAGGTGAAGGCAGTTTTCTAAATGCTGTGCAATGTAACACTGACAAAAGACATGCCAGAAAAAGACAAAAGGGTAATATCCTGAAGCATTTCTACTAATCTGAGCAGCTATCAAAACCTTCACTGAGATGTGCTGAGGCTGGAAACTGAAGTTCTGCTTCTGCCTCAGTTTGTGGTGTGCCTGTATGTTACTGACATTGGACAAGGTGACTGTTTTTCCATCTTCAGTTTTTAAGCAATTTTACTGTCTGAAAAGGAAGCCCCAGGAACTGCCACTGTGTGCTTGCTGGTTGATCAAGAATTGCAAGGGCAAGAGGACTCTGGAGGGACTGTCACCAGCAATGAATGAGGTGATCCCTTTCCAAACCAGTTTGGGCTCTGTCATTTCATATGAGCCTGGCAACAGTGAGTAGTTCTGCTCAGTGAGAGCAGCTGCTGAGGTTTCATAATGTGAAAAATCATCCCTTTAGATTTTTTTCCCTTGAGCTAATGGATGCTAAAATAGATGGAAAGCTTTTGGTATCTGCATACCCATAGGGAGCAGCTCTGTGCTGAGAGGAGGTGTCTGCAGCAGGTGAGTGCCTTGTGTGTGGACTGGCTCTGCAAGGACTAATTTAAAACTAGGACATCTGGGGTTTGCAACAGTTGGGTTGGGAAAGGGAAATGAGATAGGAATAGCCAAGGCAAGGTTCCCGCGTTCCTTTACATTTATCCCCACTGCTAGTGCCTTGGGCCTAGGCTAGAGCTGGACTCTCAGCTCTGGCCATGGTGTGACCAGCAGGGTGGGCAGCACAGCCTGAAGTGAGCTTGTTACCAGACAGCTGAGTGATGGTCCTGCTGGCTGTGGGAACGTGGCACATGCCTGACAAGAGTGAGATGTTAACACATTGCAGACCTGCTTTCTCTCAGCCTGGGTATCACCTTCTCTGGCTCCTTCTTTCTCAACATGTTAAAATGTAGCTTTCCTTTAACACTGGACAAGGAAAAAAAAACGGGATGGAATTCAGAAAAAGCACTGTTTCAGCCCTAGAACAAGTGTACTGATCTGTTTTGCCCTATGGGTCACATGCATGGTCTTCTGCCTTTCCTAGTGCAGTTTGCCATTAGAGATGTAAAGAAACACACATGCCCATGTACTTCTGCAGTTCAGACATCTGCATGCACTCTCAGCTTTCCTTTTGCTCTTCCCACTTGAGCTGTCTGGTCTCACTACTGGCTCTCCTGACCATCAGAAACTACTTGGTGAAGGCCAGGTGTATCACACAGATGTGGGCTTCCAGTTTAGGAGAAAGCCTTGCCTTGTCAATAGTCTCCTAAAGAGAAAGAGGAGGGTAGTCCCACTTCCCTGCTCTGACATGCACTTCCACTTTATGTGAACCATTTTGACACAGAACATGAAAAAATTTAGTTATCCAACTCCTCACCTGTTAAACAGGGGTAACAGCACTTCCTTCTGTCAGAATTGTTTACTGTTAAAAATAATTCAATAAGAAGGTGTGGAAAAGCAACCTTACAGCGCTCATATCTACTTACAGGCTTTGTAGCACAGGATTCCAAGTAGAAACGTACTACTGAAAAATACAGCTGTTCAGCTGCTGGAGGTGTCCAAAGTCAAGAGCATCCTATATTTCGAATAGTTAAGCTCCCAAAAGGCTTAACAGGTGCACTCGGGAGCATTTGGCTTTTAGAGCACTGGGCAGCTCGACTCTAAGATTGCGCACAAGCTCACCACTCCTTTTCCTCCTTTCTCTGCAGGGCTCAGTCTGCTGGGTTGACCTCAGACCTCATCTCCCAGGTCAGGCTTCAGAGCACATACTGGAGGTACTTTTACCTACTTCTCAGGTTGGAAGGTGCAGATGTCTCTTTTGACTGCCCTAAGGACTAGTGCCTTGATGTGACGGCTTTGTTAGTGACATTGTATAGGGACTTCAACTGAGTGCTGTGAGTTCTGCTGGGTAGCATTAGCAGGTCCAAAATCCAGACCTCCTACTTACTGCTTTTTAAGACTTGTTCTCATTTTCCGAGTGGTCAAAGTTGATCATTGACATATTTGATGTCAAAAGTAATTAAACAGACACCATTTAGTGTCTTCGTGCTGATAGACAATATAGTTCATAAATGTTTTCTGTAGGTAAGCTTCATTGAATGTCTGCATTTTTTTTGAAGTTTCTTTCCTTAACTGATGAATGCAAATACTTGTTCAAGTTTCAGCAAATAACTGTGAGCTTTCAGACTTCTTCTACTCTTTCATTGTAGGGACACTTTCTCAAAGTCTTTTAAGGTGCTGTAATGCTAAACTGTGGCACAGAAAAATTGCTTGCTGACTTGAAAACAAAAGCAAAAGAAGAAAACAAAACCTTCTGAGGTGATTCTCTGCAATGAAGCAGGAGTTATATGGGCTAACTTTATGTTTATAATCTTTCTTTGTCAGAGTGCCATGGCATTCATTCCTTCCAGACTTCTGATGATAACAGGTTTTAATAGCAAATGCTTAGGTCAAAATTCTGCTCTCAGAGTGAAGTCGCTGGGTCCTCCTGGCTCTAAATTAGTTACAGGGCTTTACGAGTGTGACTGGGGAAAAGAACCTTCCTTTGAAATCCTATGGATGAATAACAGGGCAAAATGATTAGGAAAATGAGAGGAAAAAAGCAAAAATACCCTTATGATTTGAAAGTTCATTGGATTTTCCCCATTGACTTCAGTGGAGCCAGGAGTCTTCCAGTTACCTTCAGGATTTCAGAGCAGTAACTCTTAGCTCGGGATTCTTTCATCAAAAGATTTGGGAACAGCTGTATAGCTCAGAATTTAAACTGCAGATCCTCTCAGGATAAGACATGAGCTATGACCAGAAATAAACCTTGATTTTATACTTGAAATAGCTCTTCCTCCCATCTCTGATGCACAGGAGCGGCAAGCTTTCTGTGCTTTCTGATAAACAACTCGCTCAGCAGCAGTTAGCCCACCAAATCTGACCTCAAATCGTGATTGTGTGCATGTATGTCTCTAGGTATGTGTGACTAAGAAAGCAAGTGCTTTCCTATTTCAGATTACTTTTGCTGCTTTACCAGGTAGAATAAAAGGGAATACAGTAGAAACTGTTGAAGAGATGGACTGTCCTAGAGACAAGTCACTGCACATTTATTTGATCTATGACTGGTGCAGTCCTGGTGTAAGTGGTGGGGCTGTACAAAGCTATCGCAGCCGTGGGCAATGTTCCTGAGGGTACTCCTGTACCTGTGCTACTCAGCCTCTCCCCATCTCACTAAATCTGCATTTTCCTCTGTTGCAGTGAAGCCATGACTGGAGTGGCTGTATGAAACCTGGAGCTACAGGTGCTGACACCTCACATGAGCAAAAAAATGTTATAATTATGTTGTCTCTTTATGCACAGTTTAGGAAAGTACAAGGATTGTGTTTTCCTTTTCCTGATTGCATAAGAACTAACAGGACTAATTGTAGGAATATTCCCATGTAAACACATTGGTAATGTTTGCATACATTTATCCATGTGTACCCACTTCCGTGGAGGTCTGGTATGCTGACAGCTGTCACCTTTAGATCAGTTTTGTACCTTTGTCTGTATTACAGGTTCCTGCACTGGAAAATTGTTTTTGATATAAACCCAGTTGCTTGTGCTGCCATCCATCGACATATTGACAAAGAAAGATAGTTTCTTACTCCAGCATGAACAGAGAAACAAGGAACAATTTTGCCAGTGCATGCACTGACATTTAACACAAAGTGGGCCAGAAAGGTGTTTGTTTTTTTTTTAAAGTATGCCTACCATGGGATTCCTAATCCTTCATTTAGTTAATCACCTAAACTAAAAGAAACCTAAAGGCTCTGAGGCTCAAACCTGGCTCTATCCTCCCTTTAGCTGCATTTGTACTGGTAAATAAAACGTGCCAGGGACCCCAGAAGGACTCACAACCTCACCCCTAAGCTGTTGTCCCCAAAGCAGGATGGCCACCCCAAGCTATCTCCTGGGACCAGCCCTGTGTAGCCCTTGTGTTGTGCCTGACTGTGGTTTGGCCTCAGCCCAAACTATGCCAAGCATCATGCCAATTAACATAGGTAATACCAGTTTAACAGATCATGTCCCAGGGTTGGGGCCTGCTCTATGCCCAGTTTAACTTATTAGTGTAGATGTTACAGCCGCTGTTCAGACTTGAGATGCTGGGACATGTATAAGGAGATAAAGAAGACACATTGGGACAGAAGAGATGATATAAACAAATAATGAGGGCAATTGTTAAATTTAAAGAAAGATGAGAAGAATACTATTTTTCAATAATTTTCTGCAACATTCAGAACGACACTGATTCCTACCCTATGAGCAAAGCAATTAAAATCAGTGGATATACTAGATAATCAAAAACCAGTATGGATACCATAATTAGTTACTCAGGCTGTCTGATTTCCTTTTTTGTGGGAGAGAATGTGATTTTGATCTGCAACGAAATAAGGTATTATAGTGCATTGTCTCCAAGCTATGAGACTATTTGGTGGTGCAGTTCATGCATTTGTTTATTTTACAGCCATGGCAATCCAACTAAAACCGTGGGTTTCTGTGTGGCAAGTCAGAAATGGTAGGTTGCTGGTGCTTCTTGGTAATATTTGTGGCTGTAGATGTTCTATGAGGCGTTGCCAATCGTTATGGTTTAAAATTGCAGAGAATCTTTTGTTAAGGAAGTTACGGGTGGACTTAACTGAGATCTGTGGTCCCAGGTACAGTTCAAGGGGAAGGTATGTGAAGAGTTTTGCTTCTTACTTTTGGAAAAAGGGATGAGTACTTGCCTCTGCTGTATTGCCCCCATGTTGTCTTCTTAGTCATGAAAAAGAACCATTCATTAGTGGGTCTCAAAAGCCCTGACAGCTTTCCCAGAGGGTTGCTCTTGGGATTCAGAGTTTGAGGCAAGGATTGCAGAACTGGCGAGGGCACCCCCCGCCTGTGTCTCAGGAGTCCTCAGTCCAGATAATATCCTTTAATCTGAGCCTGAACAGGCCAAACCTGATGTCTTTCCCAAAAGTGATGGTGTCTGACCCACATGTGAAGGAGCCCACTGAAGAAACCCTTTGGAGGGCTCCATCCCACTCCACTCCGGGAGGTTTTACACAGGGCTGGGGGCAGTAATCTGGCCCTGTGTTTTCAATAGTGAAGTTATGTGGGGAATGTGTTGGGAGTTTCATATTTCAGCGTATGTTGCGGGTTGTGCAGCAATGAAGGGGTAGAATTCAGGCTGACTATTGATTCAGATTTTGCTGCGTTTTAGCTTTTCTTAAAATGAAAGTGTTGTTTATACATACGTTGTTGTTTAAGGGAGCTCAACAAGCAATTTTCTTATCCTGATTGTTTTTGGTTTTGGTTTTTTTTTTTTTTTTTTTTGATGAGGCAACAGAGAGCCTTAGTACTAGGGACTGCAGCTTTCTGTGCCCTGATAACAGCCCAAAACAGGAGCACAAGAGAGGTGCGAGCCTTTTAGTGAGTAATGGAGCTGGCATACTTACACACGTGCGTTATATACCGGCACGTACAAGGTCCTGAGCGACTCTCTGCTTTGCAGTCTGTGGACTTCCTA
>NW_009925414.1:496-891 GCF_000696875.1 Nestor notabilis | reverse complement strand
CACCCGGGAATGGCGCCGTGGAGACGGGAGGAACCGGAGCCCCCGTCACCGCCAGCAGCTCCTGGGGCTCAGTGTCCGCGGGCATCCAGAGGAGCTCCTGTTCGTGCGGGAATCGGCCCCATCCCGAGGGAAATCCGCCCCGTCCCGAGGGAAATCCGCCCCATCCCGAGGGAAATCCCCCCTATCCCTTTTGGGGTCACTTCTCATCACTTTGGGGACATTTCTCCCCACTTTGGGGTCATTTCTCCCCATTTTGGGGTCACTTCTCCCCATTTGGGGTCACTTCTCCCCACTTTGGGGTCATTTCTCCCCATTTGGGGTCATTTCTCCCCATTTTGGGGTCATTTCTCCCCATTTGGGGTCATTTCTCCCCATTTGGGGTCACTTCTCACCCT
>NW_009925414.1:0-218 GCF_000696875.1 Nestor notabilis | reverse complement strand
CATTTGGTGTCATTTCTCCCCATTTGGGGTCACTTCTCCCCATTTGGGGTCATTTCTCCCCATTTGGGGTCATTTCTCCCCATTTGGGGTCATTTCTCCCCACTTTTTGGCTTATCTGGAGGTTATTCTCCCTGCTCCTGGCAGGAGATTGGCACTGAACGATGATTGAGGCCCCGCCCAAGGCCCTCCCTGTGCCCCCCCCCTTTCCGTACAGCACC
>NW_009925413.1:1535-1884 GCF_000696875.1 Nestor notabilis | reverse complement strand
CCTCCTCTCCCGCAGGCTCCATGCGTGCCCACTGCCGACCGGATCCTCTGCCGCTGAGACCACTCCGGACCTGCTGCGGACATCCCGGGACCAGGGCCGCCTGCATCCCGGGTCCCCGGGGGGCATCCCCCCGCAGCCCGGGCCGGGGGTGCTGCCCGATGTATCCTTCTCAGATTGCTGAGAGCATTCCCCGTATTGTATATTACAATGATGCTGGAGAATATTGTTCTACAATAGCTGGAGTTTTGTTATTAAACAAGCCCTGATGACCAGGCCTGTCTCTGCTTCCTCCCCCCAGCCCCCGGGCTTTGGGGACAGACCCCTGGGGAGCATGCAACTGGGGGCGTCC
>NW_009925413.1:665-1022 GCF_000696875.1 Nestor notabilis | reverse complement strand
GTGGTGGGAGCTGGGTGGGGGGCTCTGTGTCCACCCAGGGGCTGTGGGGTCCCAGTGTCCCTGCATAGAGGTGAGTTTGCAGCACGGGCCTGTCCTTGCCCTGAGTTCCAGCAGGGGCCCTGCAGCGTTCCTGAGGCTGTGTTGGGATGCATGTGGGTGATGGTCCCATTGCGCTGCCCCGAGGGAAGTGGTTGCAGGCCCCAGGGTGCCGTCCCTGCGGTTCTGTTTTGGTGCTGGGGCTGGACAAGCTTTTAGGGACAAGGAAATTGCATCAGGGGTTGCACAACCCCGCGGGCTGGGGGTGCCCCGGGCAGCAGCGCTGACCTGAGCTACGCTGTGACTCACAAACACCTCGGG
>NW_009925413.1:0-404 GCF_000696875.1 Nestor notabilis | reverse complement strand
CAGGTGGTCGTGTGCTTCTGCATGATCACTTGCGTGTGTTTGCGTGTTCGTGGCATGCTCGCATCTTCATGTGCGTGTGTGTCTGCCCTCTCGCGGTTCCCCAGCCCAGCAGGGTCCCCGGCAGAGGGGGAGCAGGAGCCGGTGATTTGGGCAACTGGGGCACTGCCTTGTCCTGGCTGTGACAGCAGCTGGGGGACATGTAGGAGTGCCGCGGGCTCCGGGTTCCTGTGGATGATGTCCCTTCTATCATCCCCCCCTGGGCCCCTGCCGTCACTTCCCTCCATCACCCGCCAGCTCCCGTCTATCCTCCCACTGGTGTCCCCTCCTTTCCTCCCCAGGTCCCCTCCATCGTCGCGGCTCCCGCCCGGTCCCGGAGCACGAGGCAGTGGGTCCCTCTCCCGGTG
>NW_009925412.1:15000-16776 GCF_000696875.1 Nestor notabilis | reverse complement strand
AGCCCATCAATACCATTTTGGGTCTTTGAAGGACCCTCTCCTGAGATAATCTATGCCAAGGATGCATGGAGCCCAGGACACAAGTAAATACTTTTCTATGTTCATAGATTGTTTTATCAGTATTCCAGAGCTTGAAAAAATATACATCAATAACTCTGAAAGGTCTGCCAGCTCTTTTACTACTCTTTGATGCAAATTACTCTGGCCAGCTGATTTAAGAGGTTTATCTCTAGCAGATGTTGTTTAACAAACTCTCCGTTATTGATGGAGCAAAGAACAATTCATCATCCTTGTGTAATATGAGCCATCATATTAGTTCTTTCCAAATACAAAAGAAATATTTGTTCACTTTTTTTTTTATTCTACTTTATTAGAAGACTTACCATCCCAATCTGTTAAAAGCATTGGAATGCTTCAGAAAAACTTTAGGAATGATCTTGAGAAATTTCTGACTGGTGAGTCTTTACAGTCATATGCAAACTAGTTTAAAAAAAAAGAAAAAAAAAAAGAAGAGTTAAAAACAACTAGGTGAACTAGGTGAGTATGATATGTTAACAAGGAAATTGTTCCTAACCAACTTGTCAGTAGTCTTTATTAAAAGTAAACGTATGATAAATAATAGAGAAAATATTGGAAATTAGTTACTTGAGCTTCCAAAATAGCTTTGATGAACTCCACACAAAAGCTATCAAAAGAACTAATGGCTACAGGTAAGAAGAAGAGTTTATAGTTCTGATACTAGCTATGAAATAAGAAATAAAATTTGGAAAATATCTTTAATTTTCAACAAGGAAGAAATCTGTAGTGGGACGTCCGAGAATCTACAATAGAAATGTTACCTAATATATGTATTCATACAGAGGGGAAGAGGTTCTATGAAATGACACAGGTGTGTAAGACAAGAGCTGGCATGACCCCAACAAATTTAGGCTGGTGAACGGTAAAAAAAGGTCTGCTTAAGTTCATGTTTAAATGTTTTTGACTTGGTTTTAATTCTGAAGCTCTAAATAAATTATAAGCTTTCAAATACGGTAATTTGCTTTATTCTGCACAATACATATATTTATTTTTAGCACAAACTTGCATTCAAGGCAGCATATAAATGATCTGGTCTTCAACAGGTATTAATCAGTAAAGCTCAGCTAACTTCATCAGTCCTACACTGATTTATAACACTTCAAAATTTATTTCAAAAAGTTAAAATTTTGTTTAAAAACATGTATACATGAGTTTTTAAAAATACTACACCAGCACTGTTATAATCAGTTGTATATGTCTCATGTAAGATCTTTCCCTCTTTAAAATACACACACTATAAGTAAAAATAAAGGTCTAAATGAGATAAACAAAATTGTCAAAAACAGTAAAAATGTTGATATAAAATGTAGAACTGAGGTTTTCTGAATTTTGTAAAAAAATACCCAAGCAATTAAAGCCAATGTGAAAGAAGTATAAAATAATATTTACTATGATGAATTTCATTGGCAATATTAATTCATGAATTCATTTCATTTACAATATTAATTTTTTCTTTTTTTTAAAGGGTCCACTTACTTACAGTGGCGGGAGGACTTTTTTCTGTAGATTATAAGAAGTGGAATTTAATGCCACAGTGTAAAACTGACCAACATATAACTTAAAAGGCAAATGAATTCTCTCTCTGAAACATAATTTGATAGCAATTAATGATAGGCAGATTAAGTCTTGTTAGTATTAAGAATATTCTCTTACTTGTGCTGTTCAGGAGAAAAGAAAAAAGATATAAAAATACTGATC
>NW_009925412.1:0-12500 GCF_000696875.1 Nestor notabilis | reverse complement strand
AGAAATATATTGCTTTGATCTAGTTTTCACCAAAGCACACTCGTTATCCTACAGAGAGATTAATAAAATACTGTATTTATAGAAAAGATCAGCATTTCTATAATCTAAATTTGCAGGAATACTAAAACCTACTTGGGTAAAAAAACAACAAAAAAGCCCCATGTACAAAACATTGACATGAATATGTATGCTTTCATTGTGCAGCTGAAAATCCAATAGACTAAAATTCTGCTACATTAAAGCACATACACAGCCAACTGACCCATGAAGGCATAAAAGGTACATAAGTAGGAAGAATGAGAGAAAAAAATCCATAAAATATCTTTTATATTACAAAACTGTTGTGCAACTTATGTTCCAAAGAGGCATCCTAAAGCAATTTCTTTGTAAATATTACAATTGCTACCATTTCATTCTTCTTAAAGGGAAAATGGCAGAAGCATAATTTCTAAATTAATGAAGTGATATGAAGATCTTCAAATCAGAAATCTAATGAACATATGCAAATATTTCCCTTGATACATTTACTGATAGTGAAATTTTTATGAAAAGGAAAATTTGTCTTATTTTTTCCCACAAACAGCAAAACTGATCACCTCCCTTCTTATTCTCACATCTTGCACAACAGTTAGGCTTTTACAAATGAAGGGGTCCTTTTTCATACCCCCAACCATAAAAATGCCACTATCCTAACTTCTACTATTCCAGCACTACTGAAATATCAGCACAACTTTTGGACTAGTAAATAACCTGGATCTTAAAGCTCTGGTTGAGCACCAATCCTGATCAGATTCCTGATGTTGTTCACTCTTGGGGGAAGACTATATAAAATAGTAGGACTCTCCTGATGATAGATGCCTTGTAGATAACAAAATCTGGACTCTGCTTTCATAACTTTTATACAAAAATTTGCAAAGCTGAAAATTTTTTGTCTTGTACATAACCACAAAAATTGTGGTAATTTTTTTCTTTTTTACTCTAATGTGGTAGAGATTGTTATAGGTGCGGCAATCCAGAATAACAGCTTGTTTGTTTTGTGTGTGTCATTGGTTGGTTGTTTTTTTTTTTTTTAACAAAAGAGGTACATCAATTTGTAACATGGAAGCCCTAAGCTGAAGGAACACATTTGCCTAGAAGCAGATGTACATTCTGGCCACAGTGACTAGATATAGCATTGGGTAACTTCCTTTTTCAAAGGAAAGCCTGCTGGCACCCAGGGCTACCCATACGCATCCTTTGCAAGTAACAATTATCTGCTTTGGTTTGTTTAAAAAAAAACCCAAAAACAAACAAAAAGCTTTACTCACATGTACTCCAATCTAGATGCTCTCATGTTATCGCCTATTTCTAAAATGTACTCTGAAATTTCCATAAATATTATCAATATGTTATCTGCACAGAATGGAGAATGCTGCAGACAGATGACCAAATACAAAACAAAGAAATACGGAGAGAAAAGTGGCGTAAGAGTGTTTTAAAGGCAAGCATTTGAAAGACAATTACTTGAAACATATGCTTAATGAAAGAAAGAAATCTTCTTAAGAGAGTCCCAGGACTCTCCATATCTGAAACTGCCGCCCACCATGCTAACCGTTCTGTCTCCTTGTTTCCTTTTAATTCCTGTTTTATTCTAAACTCAGCTCTTGTTTGCCATCTTGTCTTAATATAGGGGTTTATTTAGACTGTGGGCTTCTTGTTGAAAAGACTGTTGTCTTATGTTCATCTACTACCTGGCATGAATGGATTTCAGTTGGGTTTCTGTGTACTATGATAATACAGACACTAAATGGCAACAGTTTTTGGGCTGATCACAGAAGTGAATTGGACAAGTATTTGTAATAGGACTTAATTAACATTACAGACACACATGATAAAAACCATGTTGGTTTTTGCTGTTTTTAAAGAGAAAGACACATTATATTATTACCAAAACCTTACTCAGAAACCAAAAATATTTCTGACAACACAAACTATTACAAAACTGTAGGGCAGTAGAGGAATAGAGGGAATAGAGAATTAAAATTATAAAAAAAATACGCATAATACACTATGTCTTACTCTTTACTGAAATGGGGGGACTTGATAACAGTCTCTAAATATCTTGGGAGTGTAAATCCAGTGCAACAGAAGAATCAGGGTGATAAACAGGGATTTAAACAGCAGTAATAGGATTAGAGTAAGAATGTAAAAGTTCAAGCTGCATATCAGAGAATGCTTTCTGGTGATGTATTAACAAATAAATCATCATAAAATGCTCTAGAGCACTTTTACCTCTAGATTCTTAAAATAAATAAAAAAAAAAAGTGTAGATAAACTTATTCCCATTCCATAAGTGAAAAAGTGAGGAAACCTTTGAGATAACAAAAGACATAGCTCAATTAGCATTGTAACTTCAAAATACACATATTAAACAATGGGTGGAAAAGAAGATGTAGCCAGTGCAGAACCCAAAGTACTGAAGGTTGTAATAGATCACATCAGCTTGGTCAAGCAAACTGCTCTGGCTGCAGTGGAGCCCTGCAAACAGGTTGCCTTTCCCACAGCACACAAAAGGCTCACTGCTTCCTTATTTGACCTCCTCTGCCTTGCTGGCAGATCTGCATGTATCACATCTCTCTAAAAAGGTTCTGTTTAGACAATACAAACAGTCTTATATTGCTAATAATAATGATTTTTTTTCTCGTTTTGGTAGAACTTCATTAAAACGTCACATAGAAGAAGGCTGATGAAGAGGTGACTTCTGAAGGGAGGGAAAGAAAAACAAGTGAGAGATGAGTGGGATAGGCACATAACATTTTAAATTGTTACAGATGCCACAAGAGCAGCACACCCAACTCCAGCTTCAGCCTTGTAATGGACTCAACAGGAGTATTTTTACAGAGAGTTCTCTGAGTAGTTCAATTAAGAGATGACAAGAGGATAAACATATGAATGGCTATAATATCTATATCTGGCAGATACCACAAGGCTCCTACCTTTTGTAGGTAGGAGAAAAGAAAGCATTCTTGATCGTTGTTGTGAAATGATCAATCAGCAACAGTTAAATTTCCAAAATCCCACTGACTTGAAATTCTAGGTAAAGAACATCTAATAAATCTCAGAAGATACAGTTTTATTTTCAGCCTCAATTGCTTCCTCAAAACTGCTATGCTTTATTTTTCTTTAGAATGAGTGTAAACCAGATAGCTCCTGCCCATATCCCAGTCTGCATCTCATGTTAGCTGAAACTGTTAATAACATTGTCTAGTCTGAGACACACACAGGTGTTGTGGAGGTATCAGTGAGACATGTAAAAGGCCATTATTTATTAAAGCAGTTACACAAATTCTGCCATATACTTGTATAACATATTCATATTCTTTTGTGGAAATTATTGCAACATGGCACTATTAATTTGCTCACTCCATTGTGTCTTTTTTGTATTATCCCACTGTTTTTATTTTCAGATAGTAAAGAAACAATCAAATGTCATAATATGCTATAAATTATTTGCTTTAGTAATCTGTTCCAGAATTTTGTTAAATATTGGATGATACATCCTAAAATTTGATGCATATCTAACTGTAAGCACTGAAAAAATTCAGAGTTCAAAGCATAAACCTTGACAACATAAAACACTTTCCCACCTAATTCTGATAAAAGGCAGTATTATATTGTACAGCTCAGAAGTGACTCAGCTTAAAGCAAAGGAAATTGGTAAATTTTAGGTGTACCTATATCGTCAAAATGGAAAAAAGCTGCACTCTGAATACTTTTCTGAACAGATAAAGCCTAGTCTGTACAAGTATATGAAATTTTCATGCGGTATAGTATCTACTCTACAGACTTTACGTAGCTTTACCTTTGCTCAGCTGGCAAAGGCAGTGTAACTTACAAAAAAAAAATCCAATAAAAGTGAGAATGCATTGTGAAAGGATAATGTTACATGCTTTCTCATTAGACTTCTGAATGACCTTCTGACCTTCCTTATATGTTAGAGAGTCCAAGTATCAGAATAATAACTCACGTAACTTCCCCTGAGAAACCAAACGAGAAAGAAATTCTTACACCTGTACTTTGACGTATCTTTGAGAAAGAAGAACTGCCATAGAGTTCAAGCAAGGCCCACAGATAAGAAACCATGCTCTAACAAGAAACAGGAGAAATTTTATGGAAGTTCACCTGTATTGAAGTGAAGGTAGAAATTAGAAATTAAAAGAGAAAATATTAAGCAAGCAATAAACCCAGGAAATATTAAAAGCACAGAATTGATATAAGAGATGGAAGAGAGCACACTAAAATCTTGGGTCTCAGGACTAAGAAAAATAAAGTCTAGTTTCTGGGGAAGGTGGGGGAAGAGAAAGAAAAAAAACCATAAGAAGGAACAAAATCTTACTAGTGGTACAAGTGTATAAGCAGACAGAGATGATGAAATTTGTTTGACAAGGATTTTTCTTTTGAATTCTTGAAATATTTTTTCTTTTTCTTTTAAATGTAAGATAGTGTATAATTTGTACATATAGCCTTATGGAAAAGAAGGCCAAAGAACTTAAACAGCCTGAGTCCTCCACTCTTCTACGAAACTGTAAATAAAGTCTGACAATAGTATTGCACAAAAGAAAAAACAAAACAAGCAAAAACCAGTCCAGAAGTCAGCCAATAAAGAAACAAATAATAAACTATCAGTAATACCGATCAATATTTATAGAACAAACTTAATTTTCTTGTTAGAGCAGTTCCTACATTTGTTTATAAAATTTGATAAAGATAAGTGCTTTTCTCTGGCTTTGTCCTCTTCTAGAGTAATCTTAAGTGAATTGATAATAATTGTTGCCCTTCCATGAAATTTCTGTGGCAAAGAACAATTCTTGGTGCCATGCTGATATCCCTGTTACTTAATATTTATGTAAGAAGCTTCCAGATACTTTATGACACTAAACCGTTTGAAGAAACTACATACTAATAGCTAGAAGTGAACAATAAGGAACTTAATAAACAAGAAATAATAGGTATGTTTCTACTAACATTTCATCTGAGATACATATTAGACCTTTATTCCTAGACTTTCATCAAGAAAGAAAATATAGTATCGTATAATTTGTGACATGTTATGATTCTATAAGGGAATTACTGGGTAAGGTAGAAGTCAGTTGTGGTAACTGTCACTTCTGAGGAAAAACCCTGGGACCCCTAGTTCTGGAATCTTGGGTTTCCTGAGAAGACCTGACGTGTTCTTTCTGTCTCAGCCCAGCATGCTGGCTATAGGCTGCTAGAAAACAAAAGCAATTTTTAAAAAGAAATGTTCGTTTCAGTTGCCGTTACCTGGCTGTTCTTGCCCCTGCACTACAATCTGCACATTCTCAACCCAGATCCTTCTGTGGACATGGGATGAACTGGATGAGAAAAGCCATTGGGTTAAAAATATAACCTTCTTTCTATGGTTCATCTCTTCTCAGTAGGTGGTGTAGTGTCCCATTTCAAGCCCACAGCTGTGCCAGGTCAACAGACTAGCAGTGAGGAGGCTTAAAGTTAATGTCTGTGGGGTAAGGCAAGTGGAGGAGCAAATAAAGAGAAGGAAACACAAACAGGACGGCTGTAATTTGGAAAGCCACAACACCTGTAGTTCTCCCAGTCTGCATCCCATCGAAAGAACTGACTTGAGACTTTTCATGTGCTTAAAGTATGAATGAAATTTAAGCATGGAAATTATTTATCTCACCATTTTGATTGACACTGTTTCTGTCAAGTCATTCTGCAGTTTGAAGCATATTCCTGAGTGCAAACTCAGTAAATAGTGTGTGGTGTAGTGTCACCTGCTGAATGAACTATCTTTTTCAAACAACCAAACACAAGTGATATAGCACCAGAACAAACAAACACTGGATCCTCTCTGTCTTCATGTCAAAAACATATGCATTTCAGGAACTTCAGATATTTATTTCTTGCCAGAAGCAGAATGTTAATCTATCTAGTCAACTATGTGGCAGTCATATAACTATGCATACATTAACTATGATCAGGGACAACAAAGGTTTCTAGATATTCCAAAAGGTGGTTTGAGGAACATTACCTGTACCCATTATAAAAAGTATAAGCCAAGATACTAGAGAACTATTATTGGTATTATTAGTTTGGGGAACAGTTAACCAAAGCCTGTGCTATTCTTTCTGTAAAAACTGCATATATATAGTCTGTTCTGGAGTAGGTATTTTGTAACAAGAGTAAATCCTACTAAATTTTATTACCTATCTATCTGAATGTATAGTACACTGTATCCGCTTCAGGGAACAAAACTGTCTGAAACTGACAAAGAAAAAAATGAAATAATTACAACAATAATAGAATCGGGACCAAAGAGGTAAAACCAGTAACAACAGTAATAAGATACAAGTTGTAGAAACAAGTATTTTAGACTGGAAGCTTTGGATGGAAGAATCTAGTGAGTTAATATATGTTTTATATAATATCATGTATGATCATTACTAAATCACAAAATAAAATGGAAGCAGCTGAAGGCTACAACATTCTGCAAAAATACTTTGAAAATACTGATGTAGTTGGATAATACAAATGTATCTCTTCTAGCATAGTCAATATCTTTGTAAATTTCATATCACAGCAAATTAAAGCAAAATGATAGTCAGTGAGGTTTTTGAATCATTATCCTCTGCCTCCATATGTAGTAATGATGTTACTATCTTAAAATATAACTATGATTACACAGATTTGTTAACTCAGAAGTATTCAAATTCTATTAATTCACTTCCAAAAACCATTTGGAAAAAAAACCCAGATTTTTCTGGTTTTCAAGTAAGTGATTTTGCTCCACGAATCTTAAAATATCTGAAATTCCTCTAAAATACGTAATTATTCTGTACTTAAATTCAACAATACCAGTTTAAAAAAACTATGTATGTGTGGTTTTTAAATTGTCATTGGAAGGAAGAATCAAGATGGAAGTGCCAAACTATGTCTTAATGAATACATTTTAACTGTTTCTCCTCACAAAACCTACTATTTAGCTTTTAATATATCCCTGATATTTAGATGATCGGCAATACAAAGTAGTACTACTGTCAGAACAGTATAGCATTACTACAATCCTTAGACAGTGTTTCAAACAGTAGTTTAAGAAAGACAGTATCTTTTGATGATTTTCTATTCTTTTGCAAAACCACTGTACTTCAAAATGAAGTTTAGGTTTTGTAACACTTTTTCCAAATTGTTTTAATGACAATTAATCCATGGGAGACTTTTTTACTATTAGCAATATCTCTGATAGGTGTAATTTCTCTCTCCTAGCATCGTTTCCATCCAAACTCCTCCATGGAGCAGCAGGCTAAAATTTTTGTATCTGTGCTCTAATTCTTGCACAGAAGCCTAGTCAATCATCCTTGACCTCCCCATGCTAGCCAACTGTTCCTTTAATACAAGAATAAAATTCAATATGAATTAAATGAATAGAATTGTGGTGCTAAGGGGCTAGTCAGCTACTACAGAGACAGGATTGATTAACATTAAAGCATCTGTGGAAGAGTTATAGAAGAATTACAACAGAATCAGTGAAATTGCACCCTCCACACCTCAAGAGAGGGAAAGGAAGTTACAAGACACCATTACTAAATAAATATGCCTTCCAACTAAAGCTGCATCAAAAACCCTTTTTTTTTTCCTCTATGTCCAGTTTCAGTTTGTCAACAGCTTTTATTAACTATGTGAAAATTGGTTGTGACTTCAATTCTACTGTGGTTACAATTTTAGAACAGTTTTAATTCAAAGCCAGATGGCATTTTTTTAAAAAACAGGATATAGCTTTCTCAGTTCATTCTTCACCTTCCTCACTACTGATACAGTTGGAAGAATGTCAGACTTACACATATTAAAGTTTTAGGGTTTTTTTTTAGTATGAGAACAGGAATATCTGTAATACCATTGCAAGGCAATTTTCAATAAGCACAGTTTCTATTTTGCAGTTGTAAAAAACAACATCATTGTTTGGATATGGTATTACAAATTTAAATTGTCTGATTATATTTTGCTTTAATCAGAAGAGAACATTAATACCTTGAATGTAACTAATAACATACTAGTTCCTCCTCTGTAACTAGTATTGCTCCAGACTCTGCAAACTTCATAATGAAGTTAAATTTCATGAACACATACATTAATCTTTCATTCTGGAAGGTATATAGATTATTTAGAGGCACTGATATGAGAGTTTTATTTAGATGGCATAGACAGGTGTGTCTTGTTAACTTTATATTGAAGTTCTCCCAAGTTGTGCCTAAAGATTAAATTCTTCCTAGTGGGATGGCAAAATAAGATGCTGCTGGCAATAGATGGTGATGTTCAGACAGTAAGTACAGTGTGGAGGTGGGGGGGTTGAGTTCCCTTTTCATTTTTTACTTACAGTGTCACTTGTTGCCTCTGTCTTGCTTTTCTGCCAACCCCCACTAAAAGACACTTGTCATGTTTCCTCATGACTGAAAAAGTTAACACATATAAAACACTTTAGGTACTTGGTTTCCTAGTGACTACTTTTTGAAGGTTTTTATAGACTCAGATGTATATAGTGACATGCAAGCATTGTGAGATTCACCTCTGCAGCTGTAAGTTCTAGAAATGTGTATATGAAATTAACAGATTTTGAAAAAGAAATTGAAACCTTTTATTTCACTATGAAGGCTGACGCTGATATTTCATTCAAGTTAAACCCTATGGGGAGAACGTTCAGGTTTGTTTTATTTTTATAATGTTCTGTAATACTAAACCTTAACAAAAAACTTCATTTGCACTAATAGAATGTTTTTGAATGATCTTACAATAAATCCATTTCTTAGGTTTGCAGTATTCCAGAACAAAATAGGTACAGAAACTGCTTTTCTGAAGTCAGTTCACATAGAAAGGAAGAATAATAATAAAATCCTTCATGAGATCATACTTTATTGATCTAATCAGCTTAAAACTGTATGGATTTTTGTGTGGCTACATTTCTATTTTATTTAACTGAAACGAATGTCTAAAAAATGTATGAATTATTAATGCTTAATTTTAACATTGGGTTGTTGGTTTTTTTCTTATAGTGATCTCAATGACACAAATCATCCACTTCAAGCACACAAATTACATAAATCAAGAGATAAATTAATTAGTATGAATAACGTGGCTCAAATATTTCCTTACAGTACTTAAAATCAGTTCTATGCTCTTCCCAGTAATAAGTGCAAAAGGAAGCAGACCAGGTAATCTTCTGACTTTTAGAAGAAATAGTTAGAGATGAGAACACAACTCTCTCCTTGTTCTTGTATCCCCAGAGAAGAGGAATAAGGAAAATAACAAAATTGTTCCTTTTTGCAGCAGAAGACTACTAATGATGAAGAATGGTTTGCTGAGGATCAGAGATAGTGAATAGCCTTTTCCATTGTTTGGTTATTTGGGGTTTTGAATCCAGTCAAAATGAAAACAGGCAATGCTGAAAGAGGATTAATACCTTCTATTTGCCTTCTCACTTGTCAGGAAAGTGAGAGCTGCGTTCTGTCCTTAACAAGCAGCAAGCAAGGCATTGGCTGATGTTTCCATCTATCATGCACTCTTGCTAGAGAAAAGGAAACCAAGCTGAGAAGATGGAAACTAATTGCTTAGGGAAACTCCTTGGTATGGGAATGCAGCATATGTTCTCATCTTTGCTATCTCTGGAAGCCCATCAAGATCTGCAGACTGAACATTTAAGTGGTTTGCAACAATCTTCTTGTAATGCTGGTTCTGTAATCCTCTATCTCTGGGTCTCTTTTCCTCGGATATCCTTCATCAGACAGTGACTCTGCAATCAAGAGAAACACAACTTAGAGTATAGTAAAATTGTTTATTGATTAATGCTCAAAGAACTAGTGTCTGGAGCTCATGTTTTCTAGACCAAGCATTAATTTGTTTACAAAGCCCAGTGAGACAACCAATGGATCTCTGTGCCAGGTGGAGTTTCCTGCTAGGTATACATTAATCACCATCATCTTGTTCTTTGAGGGGCTTTTCAATGATTTATACTCTCGGGAAAGTATTTGTCTTGAGTCCTTGAGCTGTTAATGACTGTTGTGTCAACATTTTCATCTTTTTATTTATTTATTTATTTTGATCTTGCATAGTTTTAGCTTGTCTACTTTCTTATGCTACACCATCAAATATTCTTTTCTGTAAAACTGAGCCAAAACCATGCAGCTATGCTACTCCAACAAATCCCCTGTTTTAAAGGACCCATTTCATGTCATAAGAGATGTAAACATCTCTGTTTACTGATCTCCTTTTAGGGCGGGGAGAGTGATAGAAATGAACAAACAGTCGTAGACCTCTATAAAATTAACAGAGAGATTTTTACGTGTGGACTATAGAAAACTCCCTATAACAAAAAAAATTCCCATCAACAAATCTGTATTGACTGTGGGAATCTGAGCTGGTATTGCCATTTACTTTTGTGCCACAATGTCAATATATGAGTTCTGTCTCTTTGCTTCAAGCTGTACTGAAAATACAGAGCCTGTGGATTCCAATAGCAAACATAGAATCATCATAAACCAGGAAACCAGCAGATCATCAAAAATAATTAGTTCAAAGCATACTGCAGGAAAAAAACTGAACAGGAGTTATTCTTTCAAGGAAACATGTATAAGGAGCTATTTCATTAATTTAGTACAGAGAAGATCACCTTACCTGAGTACAGAGAAGAACATCTTACCTGTCACAGACCATACTCTAAGCAAAAACTAAGAAAAGTCCTTACAGATCTAAGATGATATTATAGAAGAAGCATTTATTAGAGAAGCAAGAGAGATAAGGGTTAACCCAAATACTGTACATTTTAAATAAGGCGTAAAGAGAAATTGGAAAAAAATCACGTACAATTGTCTCAAAACTAAAGTATGTTGTTGATGTGAGGCCATAGTTCTTCTGTGTAGTAAGTACTAGCAGTCAAGGATGCATTTTATTCTTTTCTTCTGCAAGTATAATTCTCTCAAGAAATACTGAAGTCCAGAAGCAACACTACAGCCCTAGACTTATTAATCATTAATTAGATTGTTTGTATCACTGTAGCAGTGTTAATTTCCTTTTAATATCTTTATGTCCAGAGAACTCACGGAAGTTTCTTTCAGTACTCAGGTTTTTGCATTTTTTATTGCTGAATTTAAAAGGTAAATACGTAGAGGAGAACCTGCCATATCCAAAAATTGAGGTTACGATGGATTATTAGTTGATTCAGCTTTGCACTTCTCAATTCAAAGTGAGAAATTATGTTTTGAAAAACATAATTTTGAAATTTTGAAAGGAAATCTAAAACTACAGTCAAAAAAATTCTGTTTTGTAGATGTTTACTCAAGAAACCATCAGTTGTAACAATAATTTCTCTGTGTTTGTCATGACATTAAAAATTTTGAGTTTCACTAATGCTGAAAGTACCTTTGGACTTTATATATGTTCTCAGGTCCTTTTCCCTGTTTCTGTTTGTGTACTCATACTCTTAAAATATTTACTGAATTTATTTTTTGGTCTTCAAAATATGTATAGTGTGTTCCCTTCTACAGTAAAACAAATAAACTAGGTAACAAAAGTCTATATGAAAACACTGAAGAGGTTATATTCTAAAATAAATCAGAATATTTTAAGAATAAAGTAATGGATCCATTTCATTATTTCTTGCAATGAGAACAGCAATCTGAACATTGGGAAGGTCAGAAAGTAATGCATCATGGACTTCCATATAGAGAGCAGGAAAGCAATTCTAATAAATAGGCAGATCATATAAAAATGATTTGTATCAATATCTATCAGTCTGAACTCTGACAGTACTGCACCCACTGTTTCCCCCAAAGTAGGCAATAATGAAAAAGTGTCTCTTCCATTTATGCATTAATTTCAGGACTGATTGCACCTAACCACATTGAATCTGTCCACATCCTTTTCAAGCATGGCAACTAATGGTCACAATTCCTGTCATGTAGATTGGTGCTTCAACATCCAGTTGGAAATTGTCAACTCTGCATACTACAAATCTATGTTCTGTCAATATTACAAATGGATAAGAAGGCAGGTGCCATTTCAGAACTCCTCTCATACTGCTTTAAGCTGTGCTTAGCCATTTTGTCAAATAAAGATCAAAACTGTGTTTGCCTAAGCTAAAAAAGTTTCCCTGTGTTTTCTTTTTAACACACAGTATTACACTTGTCCACTACTTGTTTTGTACTCTGACTCAAATTAAAAGTTCTAATCATGACCTACCATGTATCTAGCTATGTAGAAATTTTCCTTTGAAAAATACCCATTCAGGACAACTTTGTACTTTTTGGCACAGTACAGCTTTAAGGTATAATGTCCTAAACCAACGTATTTGAGCTATTTTCTGTGTTAGCTTTTCAGTTGAGCAACTCATACACAAGAGACGTCTTATGGATCTTATTTTGGTCAAACTTAATAATTTTCATGTTTATTTCTCTCACCTCCTTCATTTATAGAATCATAGAATAGTTAGAGTTGGA
>NW_009925411.1:27351-28003 GCF_000696875.1 Nestor notabilis | reverse complement strand
TGATCAAGCCGCTGGTGGAATACGATGACATCAGTTCGGATTCAGATACCTTCTCAGATGATGTGGCCCTCAAGCTGGATCGGAGGGAGAATGAGGAGAGGAAAGCGGACAGGAGCGAGAGGGTCCAGAAGCACCGGCACCACCAGCACAAGCGTGTCCGTGAGCTGATGAAGAGCAAACAGGCGGAGAAGGAGAGGAAGTTGGAAAAGAGCTTGGAGGCATCCAGTAGGTCTGGGTCCACCAAGGAGAGAATATCGGGATCCTCCAAGAGACTCCTGGAGGGTGAGGAGCATCCCAAGTCGTTGTCCTCAAAGAGTAGCAACAAGGAGTCCCGGTCAGCCAAAGCCCACAAGGAGAAATCCAGGAAGGATCGGGAGCTCAAGTGCAGCCACAAGGAGCGCAGTAAAAGCCATCGGAAAAGGGATGCTCCCAAAAGTTACAAAACCATTGACAGTCCCAAGCGGAAATCCAGAAGCCCTCACAGGAAATGGTCTGACAGCCCTAAATTGGACGACAGCCCCTCAGGAGCCTCCTACATCCAGGAGTACGACCTCAGCCCTCCCCGTTCTCACACCTCCAGCAACTATGATCCCTACAGGAAGAGCCCCGGTGGCTCCTCACGCCGGCCGTCCATCAGCCCGCCCTACAAGGA
>NW_009925411.1:27008-27231 GCF_000696875.1 Nestor notabilis | reverse complement strand
CCCCCAGCCCCTACAGCCGCCGGCGCTCGAGCAGCCCCTTCGGCACCAAGCGCTCCGTGAGCCGGAGCCCCATCGCCAGGTACATGCTCTCGGGGTTGTCTTCCTCACCCTGGGGAAGGGGGAAGCATGTTGGGGTGGCTGTGGGGCACGGGAAGGTTGAACCCCCGTCCTCATCTCTCTGTGACCCAAGGTCAGTGGCTGCGTGGAATTGCTTTGGTTGGGG
>NW_009925411.1:21890-26989 GCF_000696875.1 Nestor notabilis | reverse complement strand
AATTGCTTTGGTTGGGGTCATGGCAATCCCTTTGGAAGTGGTGGTTCACACTTTGGGAAGCACCTTCCTGAGTGGACGGAGGCAGCATCCATGTTGGCTCCCAGCAGAGAGGCCCAAGGCTGGATGAGCTCCTGGGATTAAGTTACACCCACCTCTGGAGGTGGCCGGGGCGCGAGGGGAGGGTTGTGCTCAGCTCCAGAGGCTCTTCCCTGGGAGGAGTTCAGCCAGGGAGAACGTTTTCACCTATTTCTGGAAGCCTTGAGCTGTTCAGTACGTGTGGGAACTTGATCACACTGCTCAGGAGGCTGCAGTTTGCTCTTTCTGAACAGACTTTTTTTCCCTTCAATCCAAGGTGAACTCCATCTTTCTGGCCTAAACTTCCCTTTCTCAGTGCTGGATTTTCTTGCTTCCATTCTGAAATTGGGGCATTCCCAGGGATAGTGGGAACCAGCTGTGTTTTGGCTTCACTTACAGAACGATTTGGGTTGGAAGGGACCTTAAAGATTTTGGCTTAACAATAAATTTCTCTCCTTTTTCTTTTAATCAGTAACTTTCCTACAGAAGGAAACTGCTATTTGAAGGTAGTTCTGTGTGTTCTGTTTCAGATGTTCATCAATCACCCTGTTACATGCACAAACACATACTCTAATGATTCTTCTTCTTTCCTAGCTTCAGCTTATGTTGAGTTTCCAGTTGTCACCATGGGTACTGCAGAGCTTTGGTGGTAGCTCCATGGCAGTTAAGATGTGACCTGGAATGTAATGGCTGTAGAAATGCTCCACGCTGTGGTAGCTGCATCCTCTGGTCCAAACAGGAGCTGCGGGAGAAGAGGCTGCCTCCAGAGCACTTTCCAAAGAACACGGGGCTTCTGGAACCTGCTCTTTGTTTCTGGAGCTCTTAACTTCAGGAATACCGTCTCCCATAGTGGGCTTGAAATGGTGCCTTTGTCCTTGCTGTGAGAGCTGTGCTGGTTTTAGCACCCTGGATGCTGTTACGTAAAATCTACTCACTCTGCTGTGGTTTTACAGAGGGAACATTCCCTTTGGGCTGTCTCTCCTCTGCCCTGTTTTCTCTGTGTGCACCTGAGAGGTTCGGAGGGATAGTCCTTGATGGCTTTCTTCTCCCTCCCCTCAATCCTTTCTGCCCTAGTGGCACTGCTCTTACAGGCTATTTGCCAATCCATTGGGAACAGTAAGAACACAGCAGTAGGAAATGGATGTGCACTTCATGCTATAATCGTGTGTTAGAGCACCTGCTAAATGTCCACGTTCAGCCCTAAGCTGGGAGAAAACCTGTGGAAACTGGAGCTGTCTATTAAGAGGTGGGGTTTTTGCCCCCCCAGTTACTCCATTTCCCAGGAGAACCTGAAGCTTACTCTGGTTGTAAATGTCTAGTTGCTTCTGACTTGAGAAATCAAGCAGTTGTTATTTCCTGATCTTAATTATGGGAGCAACTTTGTGCTGCTTCCCTGGACTTCCATACCCCCATAAGAAACCTTTTAAGGGCATCTTTGACTCCCTGGCAAACTGCTAGACCCCAAACCAAAACAGATTCCAAAGGTTACTAACCATTTGCTCTCAGCTTGTACTGAATTCCTTGAATCTCTGACTTCATTTGGTAACCTACTCCTCTTTTTCTCCTGGGCAGATAACTTACTGTGTGTTATATGCTGATAAAGCAGAACAGAAAACATGGAGTATGCCTTGAGAAGACATCTGCCTGAAGGGATTCTAGGAAAGGGAAGAAGGGCTCTAATGCATTTTCCATATGTTAGGCAAACTCTAAGTTTGAAACAGCTTTAAGTGGCACACTCAGGCAGTGAACACCTGACTGTGGCTGAAATCCTTCAGAGGAGGTAACACAGGCTTTTCTGGGACACTCGGTGACTTCCACTGCCTGGCAGTGTGGTGGCTGGGGGGTTGTTTTCCGTGCATTCTGTGTTTTCTTTCATCTCCGTGTCCAAACCTCAGTGTTAGGAAGCTGAATCCATGTGCTTGCAGTGCTGATGGGAGTTAGATACAGAATGTTTGCATTTCAAATGGCTGTGCAAAACAACTTGCTTTCCATTGAGGAGCAAATGAGGCTGATTGGGTCAGGAGGGAAAAGAACAGATGTGCCTTCCCATTCCCTGTAGCAACTGTTGGCATTGCAGCTAAAACTAGAAGAAGAAATTCCAGAGTCCTTCAGCTTGCTGGAGGTGGGTTGTGCTCTAAGTATAGCAGCTAAGTGTGAGTGTGTGCACGTGCTGTAGTAGTGGCCACTGTTCCTCAGACCCTTTGCCACAGTAAAAGGTCGTTGGGTGTTCATAAGTCAGAAGCATTTGCCTTCTGGTTGAGCTTGTTTCCTGAGCAATTGGAGCATGGGGCATGCAGTCAGGCTTCCCAGGCACTAGTTTCCATGTTACTCTTGACTTCTCTTGTGGCTTGGAGCAGGTGAAATGTTCCTAGGGGCTTGAGTAATGGTTAATGTGGAAGTAAGTAGATGTGGGGCTTTGTTCCAGCAGTTTCTCTTCCAAAACCCATCCTAATCTTCTGATTGTATCAGTGAAATTAATCTAATCATGCTTTTTCGTTTGGATTTCCAGATGAGCCATGAGCTCTGCCTTAGGTTACTGCACAGTGGTTGTGGTTAGGATCTTGCACTTCTCCTTTCCAGTGCTAGAGATACAACAAGGTGGGGTTTTAGCCCATGAGAATTTTCAACCACGAAAAGAGCTGCAGTGAGACTGAAACTCCCATCCCTGATGATCTTAGCAGGGCAAGAAAGCTATGGAGAGGAGTTGCCTTAACACATGTGAAGGGGCAAAAGTGCTAACTGGGTACAGGCAAAGCCAGAACATCCTTGCAGAGGATGGAAGGAGTATCTTCAAAAAGCATCTTCTGTCTTGCTGTATCTTTCCTGAGAGCTCCAGCAGTGATAAAAGCCAGTGTGGCTGTGGAAGATCATCAGCTGTAGTGCTGATGTGGGGCTGTTGTGCTCTGATAATAAGAGGTAAGGTTTGGAGTGATCTGTTACTGGTTGTAACTGCTGGGAAAGCAGAGGAGCTGCTGCCTGAGGGGCCTTCTTAGCCCTGACAAAGGAGCTGCAAAATGGGCTTAAACAAGAGCTCTTTGTGGATAACTGTAGGTTATCACTGGACAACTGAAGAGGAAAAGCGTGAGTGGTGCTTGTGGAGCAGGCTGCTGGGAGGGAATATATGGCTTCAGTCCTGGTGGAACCAGGTAGAACTGGACTTCTGGGGAAGTTTATATCAGATCTGCTGAGTGATCTTGTTGGGAATGTTGCTCTGCAACCAGTTGAGTTGGAGTAACTGTTGGGGAGTAATCATTGGGAGGATGGAAGACAGAGTATTGCAGCATCTTAATCTCAACCTGAAAGAATTGTAAGAGGGAATGCTAACCCCGAAACTCTGTGTGGTTGCAGTAAGCTACATCCTGCAGGATCCAGTAGGAATGCTTCCCTTAACCTGCAAGGGTCTTTGTGCAAAACCAGAACTGTGTTTTCAGTCCTGGGATGTGGCGGGTAAACTGCATCCGAGACTCTTAACTCATGAAGCAGAAACCTTGGGAAAAGAGCTGATCCTGAGGCACATTCCCATTACAAAGCCATGTGTCGAAGAGGAAACTTCAGATGACACTTCTTTTGCTTTCTTCCTTCTGGTTGTGTATTTATTTTGTAAGGCTAAAGGTAAGGCCTACCTACACTTGTGCTCTTTGACCACTGTTAGCTCGAGGTTTGGGGTTGTAGGTACTAGTGAGAGGGCAGAATGCTGCTGCTTGATGTAGCAAGGGAGGAGGATTCTGTGCAGCCAGACCCTTCATTCCCATCCTTGTGGGTGCTGGTGGTGTCCACAAAGGCATTTTGCTTTAGCCTCAGTTCTCCAGTTTATTTTCCAAATGTTTAAGTCCCCATTTGCACAACTCAGTAGCTCCTGAGGAATAACTCATGGAATCAAAACAAGCTTTGAGCAGAGTTTCCAGTAGCCACAGAGTCTGATCTCAAAATTCCTTGTTTTCCTGTTGGCTCACGCAGTTTCTAACCCTCTCGGAGCCTACCACATGTACAGCTAAAGTGTGCAGCCTCATAACCTGCAAAACCCTTGTTGGAAGCAGTTGTGCCTTGTCAGGAATTGTGACATGGACACTGGAAGTACCAGTTTCTGTTTCTGAGCTTGTTTCCACATCAGCTGGTGGTTGCTGCTGGCTTCACCCTGTGCTCTAGTGCATCCCCTCAAGGTGCAAGGTGTTTCCTGCCTTGCTTGTGTCTCACGGGTTTCAGTGTGGCTTTATTTCTGCATCTATACACCTCATTTAGAGCCTGCTTGTTTTAACAGAGACCCTCTGGATATACCTCGAGCAGAAGGAAAATTCCTGGTGGATTGGGTTGTTTTCTCCTGAATCACAATCTGAGTTCTGATGATCGTAAAAGAACTGGGGAGGGGGGGGAATGGGCTTGAAGCGAGGTGCTTCCTGAGGCAGCATTCCCATGAGGGCAGGCCTGTGTTATCTGTTTGCTTTAAAATTGTACATAATAACTGGGAAAAACTCCATAAACTCTCTTCTGTTTAGTGCCTGCATCTGGGATTTCACCTTCACCTTGAGGCTTGGCCCACCTTCATCCTTCCTTTCTGTCTTGAGCAGCGTGATGGCGAGGCTAGTCCTGCCACTGGAGAGCTGGATGATGACCTAAAACTTGCTCGGCTTTAGCCCATAAACTCCTTGGAGTAGCTTTTCCTCAAGGTTTTCTGGCCTCTCTGAGCTCAGTTGATGTGAATTCTTTCCAGAGCAAGCTGTTGGTGTTGGTGAGTAGCTCAGGGGCCGAGAGATGCTTCGTTTCATTCATCTTCTCCCTGTCCCCTCCACAGGAAGTCTGTGAAGTCCCGAAGCCGGAGTCCTGCTTATTCAAGACACTCTTCATCTCACAGCAAGAAGCAGAGGTCTGGGTCCCGCAGTCGCCATTCCAGTATCTCCCCCACGAGGCTCCCACTGAACTCCAGCCTCGGGGCAGAGCTGAGCAGGAAGAAGAAGGAGCGAGCGGCCGCGGCGGCGGCTGCAGCCAGGGTGGATGGGAAGGAGGCGAAGGGCTCTCCCGTGTTCCTG
>NW_009925411.1:2198-21855 GCF_000696875.1 Nestor notabilis | reverse complement strand
GGGAGCCAGCGGCAGAGCCGAAGAAGGTCATCAAAAGTGTTAAATCTGACAAGTCCTCTTCAGACACAGAGTCGGTGAATCTGCTGCACACGAATGCGGAGAGTAAAGCCCCTGCAGAGCCAGCAAAAGCCAAGGCAGAGGAGAACTCGGAGAGGAAACATCCCGTTCCAGTCAGAGATTCCAAACAGACGGGAGCAAAGGACTTGAAGCCTGTAGCAGTGGTAGAGGACCTCCTATCTCCAAAAGAGACAGACGCAGCAGAGAAGGAGCTTCCACCCCCACTACCCTCCATAAAATCACCTCCTCCTCCTCTGCCCACAACCACGCCACCACCTCCAACCCCGCCGCTGCCGCCTTTGCCTCCATCACCTGCAGTTCCACCTTTGCCACCATCCCAACTGCCTCCCGTTCAGGTCCCTACTTCAGCCCCAACATCTTTGCCATCTTCTTCCCACCCAAGGACGTCTACTTTATCCTCTCAGGTGAACTCTCAGCCCTCTGTCCAAGTCGCTACAAAAACACAAGTGTCTGTGACGGCTGCTATCCCACACCTGAAAACTTCAACGTTGCCTCCGCTTCCGCTCCCCCCTATTTTAGTTGGGGAAGATGACTTGGATAGGTAAGGTCACACCAGAGCCTCCTGGTTGCATTTAAAAGCAAAGCATTGAGATAAACAGCTTCTTTTGGGTAGTTTGGCAGCTTATCCTCATCCCGCAGAGTACGCTCAAGACTGTGCTGCTGGTATAAATGCATTATTACATGGCCCCGATCCTCATTTTGGCCTTGTCAGGTTTATGTGGAGAGTTTTATGGTCCCATGCAGGTAGTTATGTCTTATCTCAGTGAGAAAGAGAGGTTTGGCTGCTGGTCTAATGCTGGTTAGTAAAGGTTTCACATTCCTCTTTCTTTGTATTTATGACACTCATGAAGCATGGCTCTGGCATGATGCACCCCTTTGTTGCAGCCCTTTGCGCAGGCTTATCTTGAAATTGCTTTTATAATGCCTCCAAAACCTGTACTTAAAGAACAGGGAAGAGCTCAATAATTCCTATAGAAGAACCCAAACCGCAGTGATTGCAGTTCCAAATGCATTGGTTATGCAGGCTGGGCATCAAACTGCCATTGCTTTAACTTCAGTATTGAGTCACTAAGACAATCCTTACTGCTTATGAAGTAGGTGTTCATGTAAAAATGAAAGAGTGAAGCTGCACCTACTTCAGCTTTCTGTTTCCTGTAACTGCTAACCAAAGCACACAGGCTCAATTCTGTTCTGTAAGAGCAGCTCCTGCCTTGGCTGGGTAAAACCTTCCTGGGGGTGGCTTTTGGTGAGGGGGAAAGGAGCAGAAGAGCCAAAACGGAGGGGAAGAGGAAGAAAAACTACTTTTTCCCCTCTTGTGGCTGTTCATGTGTTGTGGTGCTGTTAACATCAGCACAGATACGTTTTTCTCTGCTTAGCCTTTAGCTCCCCAACAACTTGTGTGTCTTTCCAGCCGTCACTGAGGATGGCCTGGGTGTCTTGTTGGTTAGGAAAGCATGGGTTTGAATGACTAGTGCATAACACAACAGTTAGGACGTGGTCTGGTTACCCTGTGGGTGAAGTGAACATGGTTATGTTACAGATGCTCATTCACTGAAGTGATTTTCCTGCTCTCCCTGTAAACGAGGGTGATGTTGTCACTTCAGTCAATGTGGAAGTTGGGCTCGTGTGTGGCTCTGTTGCCCCTCCAAAGCTGTGTAATGTTGTTCACCAAACTTAACTCTTATCTGTGATGAGCAGCAGCTTCTCAGAGCCTGCAGGTTTCCCCACTCAAATGCCAGGGTAAGCATCTGCATTCCCAAACACGGGCATTGCCCTGCAAATCCTGGGGTTTAGTTCTTAGAACTCTTTTAGAAGCCAGGTGAGGCTCAGTTTTGTCCAAGTGTGTTGTATCTCTGCCATCACTATGAACTGAGGCGTGTGGGTGATACTACAGCTGGTTGCTATGCTTAGTAACTGGATTTACACTGCCTTTCCCAATGAAAGGATGGGAAATCCTGCTTCGTTTTGCTGACTCTGGTGGCAGTTGCATATGGCACTGACTGAGCGGCAGCTCACTCTTACTCAGCTGCTTTCATATGTAGGAACACAACTTTTGTAGCTCGACTTTGATTTTCTATGCTGAGACTCCAGCTCTGAGCCTGTGGGAAGCACAGGATACGGAAACAAGCTTAGATGTGTCCAAGTACCAAATGTGCCTCATTCAGTTGGAGACTCTCCATCCTTTCCTGGTGCTTACCATCACTTCTGTGATGCTTTGAGACCTCACAGCACTCAGGGTGCACCATTGGTTGCTTCACCTTGCAAGAGGTGTAGTGGGAGGAGAGGAAAAGCAGTGCAGACACCAGTAGCACAAACTCTGTGTTTGAGGTTGCACTCCGTGGTTCCTGGGAACACATGGACTGGTCACAGCACTGCCATAGTTAAAACCCAGTCCTGGCTGCTGGAGATCCTGGTATTTTAGGGGATGGGAAGAAGGGAAGTAGCTTCTAGTCCTCTTTGTTAGGCAGTTGGATTCCACGCTCTGGTTTTCCTGCTTGGGCAGCTCTGAAGGGTTTGGTGGGCTTTCTCACTTCAAAATAAATCAAAGAACCACAGACTGGTTGGGGTGGGAAGGACCCTTAAAGCTCCTCCAGTTCCAACCCCCTTCCAACACCTTCCACTCTAGGCTCTTGAAACATCCAAACTGAAGTTAGAGTAACCTTGTAGTAGCGCTAGCGCTGATACACAAATAGATAAGCAGCTTTACTAAGCACTGATAACAGTATAGAGAGAAAATGGTTTGAGTTTGGTGAAAAGGGGCCTCCTGAAAGGCTGGGTGGGCACCTGCAGCTTAAACCTGCAAACACTCCCTCGCCCTTCCCCACAAAGCCTTGCAAAGAAGTTGGCTTTTGATGTGTGTGTCTGGATAAAAGGCTGATTCATTTTGACAGGGGCAAAGGGCCCAATTTTAGCAGAGGAGATAAGCTCTGGGCAGAAGCTCTTTCCTGTGAGGGTGCTGAGGCGCTGGCACAGGGTGCCCAGAGAAGCTGTGGCTGCCCCATCCCTGGCAGTGTTCAAGGCCAGGTTGGACACAGGGGCTTGGAGCAACCTGCTCTAGTGGAAGGTGTCCCTGCCCGGGGCAGGGGTTGGAGCTGGAGGAGCTTTAAGATCCCTTCATCCCAAACCAGTCTGTAGTTCTGTGGTCAGATCAGTGCTTCAGATACATATATGAAAGCCATAAAGCAAGCAAAACCTAGTTGGAACAGTCTCCCATCTCCTGTGTGCAGTTCAGGCCTTGGCTGTTGGGGTCCTGCTTTGAAGCACCTCTTCTGAGGTTCATCCAGGATTCTGCCTTGGCTGGCTGTTGTTCTGCACGTGTGGTTAGTGGAGAGGGAGCTCAGCCCATGCAGCTCTCCCACTCCTGGGATTTCTGGGATCTGTCCCACTGGTGAGTGCTTTCCCTCGTGATGTGCCATTAGTTCTGCAGCTGCCTGCTGACTTCTTAGCAGTGGGAGAAGGTTGCTCCCCCATCTTTTACAGGAGATACCCAAGCTCAGTGTGTCTTTCTCTGTCCTTGTTTAACTCTGTTTCACAAGAGGTGGTTGTGGGGATTAGACAGTGCCTAATATAAAGACTGGGAAAATGACCTGCTTCCATCAGGTGTGTGTGGGGGGCTCTCCATGCTAATGGGTTAGACCTGACAGTGCTGGCAAAGAGCAAACCTGCTGCTGCCTGCCCTACAAACAGCCCCTGGGAGGGTGTTTGCATCTCCTCATCTGTTCCTGGTGGAGATGTACGTGGAGAGGAATTCCTCACTATTCAGGCCTTGGAATTCTCCCTGCTGCACACATAAGAAGTGTTAGGTTCTGCCAGTCGAAGCCAAGCTTTGGATGCTGTTGGCAACTTGATTGTTTAAAGCCCCCTTTGGGTTTCTCAGCAGTACTCACAAGTCAGAGCTACGTCTGGGTCCTCCTAAGAAGTTAGAAGTTACTGATGTAGAGAGCTGTAATTCTGGGTTTGTATTTTTAGTGGTCCTTAACAAGTCAAGCATTTAATTTCAGTATGATAACGGGACTGAAGAGAGGAAGTAAGGGGGGAAAGGGGGGGCTGGGGGTAACCTGAACTTACAGGAAACTCACAGTAAGCCCTTGTGCAGGTTGAGCAAGTTCTAGCTGCAGAACTGGGTGTTTAGTTGAAGGTGGTGCATTCAAACCTAACACTTTCCTCTCCTGATATATTATCACTGTAAACTTGGAGGTTTATATTTGGCTATGCTCATTTTGGCACTGTAACTTGGGCTCCTAACCATGTTCTTGACAGCAGGCTGGCTTTGTTTGCTCACTGACTGCTAAGTCTGACTTTTGTGTTGTATTAACTTTTCGGAGTTTAGTCCAAAAGAGATTCTTCCTCCAAAACCTGTGAAGAAAGATAGAGAGCAGAGACCACGACACTTACTCACGGACCTCCCGCTCCCCCCAGAGCTCCCTGGAGGGGATCCATCTCCTCCTGACTCCCCGGAACCAAAGGCAGCCACACCACCTCAGCAACCCTTCAAAAAGAGACCAAAGTAAGAGGCTTTCTCTCTCTTTTGTTGGCTTTTTGGAGCTCTTGGGTTCAATGTCTCTTCCCACAGCTCTTGGTCTAGGTTTCCAAAGCTTTAGGATTCAAGTGTAACCGCAGCGCTCCTTGAAGAGCTGACTGAGCTCTTCCTTTTGAAATGGAACCTGGCAGCTGCTTTGCCAGCTCTCAGCAGCCTCCCCACCATTGACTGGAGGGGAGAACACTTAATGGGCACTTACTTCTAGATCTCGAGTCAGACTTAATTCACTTGTCTCCATTCTTTGTCCCCAGACTCATTTGAGTGCTCTTGATTGAGGGAAGTGAAATGTGGAGAGAACAAGTTCATATTTCTGTTGTTTTCTTATGGTATATGAACTGTTTCCTGAGGGTTGTTTTTCATTTGGACCACTCACAGCTGAAGGCCACTTGCCTCATCTGTGTGAGAATTAAGAGGGAAGGAGAGGGGGCTGTGTAAGTTGTGCACCAAATGGAGGCCTGGTTTGGGCTCTCGACTGTGGTGGATTCTGTTGTCTTCCCCTTTGACCCTTTCAGTGGTAGAAATTGCTGAAGCATTTCATATCCAGTCTCCAGCCACATCTGCCCTGAAGGTACCACATCTTTTGCTTTATCAATGCCTGCAGGGCAAAGAAACCTCCTGGTGAGTATCCCTGTAGAAAGCTCTTGGTGCTACCAGAAGTTGGTTATTCCAAACAAGAGGTGTACACCTTTTCTTCAGGTGTGATTGTGTTGCAAGGCATCTCGAGCTTCCCTGACAATGAAAATCATGTGTTTGTACACTGAGTGCTACCTACACCTTCTTTTGAATACAAACCAAATTCAAAATCCCATGGTTTTGCTGCCTTCCCTCTTCCAGAATCTGTTGTCCTCGGTATGGGGAAAGGAGACAGACGGAAAGCGACTGGGGGAAGCGTTGCGTGGACAAGTTTGACATCATTGGGATTATTGGAGAAGGGACGTATGGGCAGGTGTACAAAGCCAAGGACAAGGACACAGGTAAGGATGCCAAGTGGCTTCAGATTAATTCCACTTCTTGAAGGCGTCGTTACCGTGGGTGTGCTTCAAACCCCTTCCAGCATTAGTGGTGTTGCCGGTTAGTGACAAATACCTGTAGAACTAGAAATGGCTCCAGCCTTGGAGTAAGTATTTACTTATCAGGTGCTTGCAAAAGAGGCAGAAGAATAGAAGCTTTGAAATCCTGTTAGTGCCCCTCTGCTTTCCCTGCTTGTGAAATCACTGCTGTGAGTACGATTTGATGTGTGGGCAGGTGGTAGAGTTACAGTCGGGTTTGGGTTGGAAGAGACCTTAAAGCTCATCCAGCTCCAACCCCTGCCCCGGGCAGGGACACCTTCCACTAGAGCAGGTTGCTCCAAGCCCCTGTGTCCACCCTGGCCTTGAACACTGCCAGGGATGGGGCAGCCACAGCTCCTCTGGGCACCCTGTGCCAGCGCCTCAGCACCCTCACAGGGAAGAGCTTCTGCCTCAGAGCTCATCTCAGTCTCCCCTCTGGCAGGTTCAAGCCATTCCCCTTGTCCTGTCCCTCCATCCCTTGTCCAAAGCCCCTCTCCAGGTTTCCTGGAGCCCCTTTAGGCACTGGAGTTGCTCTAGGTGTCCCCTTGAGGAGCCTTCTCTTCTCCAGCTGCCCCAGCCCAGCTCTCTCAGCCTGGCTCCAGAGCAGAGCTGCTCCAGCCCTCGCAGCAGCTCCGGGGTTCCTCTGGCCTCGCTCCAGCAGCTCCACATCCCTCTGGTGCTGTTGCCCCAGAGCTGGATCAGGACTGAAGGGGGTGTCTCCCTAGAGCAGAAGGGAAGAATCCCCTTCCTCAACCTGCTGGCCACACTTTTGTGCCAGAGCCTGCGGAGTGGTTTCCAGGGTAAACTTATGTCCACTTGGGTGACCTTACACTGAAGCAGATGAGGAGCAGCACTGGTGTCGCCTGTCTTGAGTCGTTGGTGTGATAACTTCTGGCTGATCTTTACCTTGGTGGCTGTTACTTTCGACTTCCCATTGGAATCCCACCGAGCTGGTGGCAGGGGTGTGTGCAGAGGCTTTGACACTGCCTTGTCCTGGCAGGGGAACTGGTGGCTCTCAAGAAGGTGCGGCTGGACAACGAGAAGGAAGGTTTCCCCATCACAGCCATCCGCGAGATCAAGATCCTGCGGCAGCTCATCCACCGCAGCGTGGTGAACATGAAGGAGATTGTCACAGACAAACAAGATGCACTGGATTTCAAGAAGGACAAAGGTAACGTTTGCTGCAGGGTGTGGGTTTCATAAGCCAAAGAGCTGATGCAATCCATTAGTTTGTTCTCAGTGTTAAACGAGAAAGCCAAACCCTGGTCTAAATGGGCTTTATTTGGGTTCCTCCTTGATACATAGCTCAGAGTTTGGCATCTGCCTGTTGTCTGGGGCCTTTTCCATGAGAGAGCAGGGAACACCACAGACATCAGGTCAAGCTGTGAGTGGAAGTAATCTCTTCAACACACTAACTTGAAAGAAACAAACCCAAAACAGCCAGGGCAATGTGCCCAGGATTCCAAAGGAGTTGATTTTGGGGGCTACTTAGTTGGTTTGGATTTATCCTCCTCTTGAGGAACAAAAAGAAGTCTTCTGAGATGTCCAGGAAGCCCTAAATATCACAAGAGTGTGTTATAGAAAATACCAACGGAAGACCAAAAAGACTATTTCTACAACTGAATCTACTTCCCCTCCTCTTTGCCTCTCCTCTTGTCTTAAATGATTTCTCTCTTTATTATACCAGGTGCCTTTTACCTTGTGTTTGAGTACATGGACCATGACCTAATGGGGCTGCTAGAATCTGGCTTGGTACATTTCTCAGAGGACCATATCAAGTCTTTCATGAAACAGTTAATGGAGGGGCTGGATTATTGCCACAAGAAGAATTTCCTTCATCGAGATATCAAGTGCTCCAACATCTTATTGAACAACAGGTAGCCTGGGAATAGAAACACTTCAACTCAAGCTCTTTCCTGCCCTCTCCCTGGGTTCACTTTGAGTATGGGTGGGAACAGAAGGTGTTGATCCTCTGGGTAATCCAACCCTGCATGTTTCCACATGGTGTGAGGGGTGGTTATGATTAAGCAGTGGCTTTCCTGGGTGCTGCTGCTGTGAGGGTCAAGAGCCCCACCAGCCTTCACCCGAACATGCTGCTGGTGGCAGTCTCCCCACTGTTTTGCAGCTCCTTACAGTTAACTTCATGTTGACTTGATATAAATGGGGCTCTCTACGCTTGGTCTCCATGGTATTTTGGCAAAAATCCTGTTTATTGGAAGCACTTGTGTGCAGGGAAACCACTGAGGGTTAAGGTAGGAAGGAGCAGCCCTCTCTGAATGCTGTCTCCTCTCTAGCTAGTGTTTGGCACTAACACAGCTCATCACAGAATACATCACAATTACTCATTTGCTGTTAATTCTCAAGTCTTTATCTGGATACCCAGAAGAAAACTTTGAGCCTGTGAGAATAATGCTGCACATAATCACATCCACATGTCTGGATATGCATCTAAAAAACATCCCATGGCCATTGGCCTGTTGGGAAGGGTTTATGGTAGAGATGGGACTGAATTGTTGCCTTTTCTTTTTGTTTGTTTGAAGCATTAAATAGGATCTGGAAAATTAACACTGGTGTATTCAAAAGTAATTACTGCTCCCATTGCTTTGTTGGGCCTTTCTACTACATGGGGGATTTCCTTTCCTTTTCCTGTTGCAGTGTGTGAGCCTGGCTCTGCTTCAAACCACTGACTGTGTTTTGTCTTTCAGTGGGCAAATCAAACTTGCAGATTTTGGACTCGCTCGACTTTACAGCTCAGAGGAGAGGTGAGGCATGGGAGGGAGAGGGAAAGGCCTTCCAGAGGTGGCATGAGCACCTTTCTTCTTAATACCTACGTAGTCACTTCACTTGGAAGTCCTGGCATTGCCTGAGAAATGATTTCTAGTGTTAAGTGGTATAATGTAGCTCCAGCTGTTGGAAAAATACACTCCTGGCTGCTATTAATAGCTTTCCATGAGACAAACCAGCTAATAAGGAGCAGAAACATCTCCTCTGCTTGCCCTGGCCCTTGTTTTGCTTTGAGATCAGTCACTGTTCAGTCATGGCAGCCTCCTGCTGCCTCTTGCAGGTCAGGATTTTCACTCTTGGGTGCCTACAGCTTGCATGGGCAGACCTGTGAAATCCCTGCTAGCTCAGCAGCTCTGTGCAGCTCGGGCAGATGCTATGGAAAGGTGGGCACTTGAAAGCCCACTGCTTCTCTTTACATGCCAAACTCTGCAGTTTGGAAGTTAAAACCAGTTTGTAAGGTTTTCCTGGCTCTTGGCATCAGCCTGTGTTTGTGTCTTGCATTGCAGCCGTCCATACACCAACAAGGTCATTACGTTGTGGTATCGACCTCCGGAGTTGCTGCTAGGTGAGGAGCGTTACACACCCGCCATAGATGTGTGGAGCTGTGGGTAAGTGCCTGCTTTGTGTCCTCTGTCCTGTCTGGGCTGTGAACATCAGCACATGGAAGCTGGTCTTGGCTTTGTGCTCATCTCTGAAGCTGCCTCTGTTTCAGCGAGGCAGAGTGGTGTGATGGCACAGGAGTACTTCCAGACTTCTGTGCTCTGAGGGGATAGGTGTGTGTCACCTGACTGGAACTACACCATTTAGTAAAAACTCCTACTTGGTATTGACATGTGAGAGCATAAAGAGGGTCTACTCTTGCCATTTAAAAAGGAGGGGTGACAGGCCTACTCTGTGCTGATTGTAGCTTCAGTGTGTGGCTGTAACGGCCCCGTCCAGCCTGGCCTTGAACACTGCCAGGGATGGGGCAGCCACAGCTCCTCTGGGCACCCTGTGCCAGCGCCTCAGCACCCTCACAGGGAAGAATTTGGCACTGCTTGTCATTGCTGTCAGGAGGCTGAAGAGTAGCTGTTAAGGACTGAGCCAGAATTGTCCCCTCCCTTCTTTTCTTTCCCTTTCAGCTGCACAAATGGTGTGTGTACAAACCTTGTGTGTACAAGGCTGTGTCCTGTGCTTGGCAATGACAAACAATAAGCTCCAGGCAGCTGAGGATGATTTGGGGAGGCAGAAACCACCCCCACCCCCGCCCAGTAAAGTTGCAAAGAGAATTGGGCTGGCTCTGGAGGCTGATGAGCTGCCTGGCTGGTTTCCTTGTCACTTTATTGCCACATCCTCCTTGCCCTGCAAAGAGTTAAAGCAGGAAGCCAGAGTTAACCAGCCTGGTAGTGGCTGTTATTTCCCAGCTGCGTGGAATCGGTGACTCTGTACACATAGGTTAGTTTGTCAGTCCTCAACTACAAGCCCTGATGCAAATAACTCTCCTCAGGCAAACCTGCTCCTGAACAGAAATGCTGCAGTGTTCAAACGACCATCCCAAGGGTTTGCTGTCGTGACCTCTTGCTTTTCCTCTTTCCAGCTGTATCCTCGGGGAACTGTTTACAAAGAAGCCTATTTTTCAAGCCAATCTGGAACTGGCTCAGCTTGAATTAATCAGGTAAAGCATTGCACATGCATGCCTATGAGAAGAGGTGCTGCAGAAACTGCTCATGCACACAGGCTCTGTGTTAGAAGAGCCCTTTTTCTCTAACCTGCCCACAAAATAGGAGCAGCAAATGATTGTAACTGCAGATGTGAATAGCTGGGCATTTAGGGGTGTGTGGCTGCTAATGTAGGCACTCTCTGGAAACTTTGCTGCTGTTAGTTGAGTGCGTGATGAACCTAAATTTCATCTCACACTGAAAATGTGTTGTGTTGGATGGTTTATAAACTCAAGGTAAGCATTTTTCCTCTTCTGATACCTCCTTTTTAACCTCCGAGGGTTATCTAACCATCACTGAAGTGATTAACCAGAACTAGGTTATTGGTACCATAAGTTGCTAAGGAAGAAAACCAACTGTTCCAGCTGAAGCCAGGGCAGTTGGGGATGGGGACTCTTCTCCTCCTGGCTGCATTCCACCCACTGACCATACTCTGCTCTTCTGGTTGTCAGCCGGCTCTGTGGGAGCCCCTGTCCAGCAGTGTGGCCAGATGTCATCAAGCTGCCCTACTTCAACACTATGAAGCCGAAGAAGCAATACCGAAGGCGCCTGCGTGAGGAGTTCTCCTTGTGAGTCCTGGTAGAGGAGAGGATGAGTAGCTGCGTGGGGGTTATGTGCAACTCATCTGCTGTCCTTCAGCTCTAGTCTACCTGGCAGGGTAAAGCAGTGCTTCCCCTTCTTGCCCTCTCCAGGAGGCTTTCTCCCATCTGGGGAAGGCTGGAATGGGGTCACTGTCCCTCTTCTGCCACAGGTGCCTCCTGGAGGGCTCGGGACACTTCTAGCCAGGGTCTGTGCTGGGAAGCAGTCTTGTCAGTGTTGTGTTCTCACAGTGCTGAGGCTGCTGACCTCGGAGACATGCTCCCTGAGGGGAGAGTGTGATGGTGTGATAATCCTGTGGGATTTCTAGCTGAGCTGCTCTTCATAAATGGCAAACATTCTACTGAAAGTATCCCGTATCTGATGCCTGTTCTGTGATGTCTTTGAGCTGCTGCATCACGTAGTAGCTGATTTTGACTGCAAGGGTTTCTCTTAGGCCTGAGGTGCCTCTCTGAGAGCGGGCTTCTCCCCCTGTTCAGAACAACCCCTGAACTCAGCTGTGTTTCCAACTCTCCCCAGCATTCCTTCATCTGCTCTCGACCTGCTGGACCACATGCTGACACTAGACCCTGGCAAGCGCTGCACGGCAGAACAGGCCCTGCAGAGCGACTTCCTTAAGGATGTTGACCTCAGCAAAATGGCCCCTCCAGAGTAAGTTCCAGTGGGTTCCCTGCTAACGAGCTTTGGGAAGGAGCCACTGGCTTGGCCTTGGGGATTTTTTCAGTCAGAACTATGATTTCTGGGTTCTTTTCTTGTGCTCTGTTGTATGGCTGAGCAAATAGCTCTTCCTGTGCTGTTGGTTTTCTGCCTGGTATCAGGCTGGGTTTAGAAAGCTCAGTTTAATGCTTGTAAGGTGCCCTAAATCTCTGTTGGAAGATACAGGAGTAGCACATAGGATCTCCCTGTCCTCTGTGCAAGGCGGGACTGGCCAGGCCTTGTTTGTGCCCCTTGTTAATCGACTTGGACTGTTGAGCAGCATCATGTACAGCTCTTTTCTCCCACTCCAGTAACCAGGGTATAAAGCTCTGCTCCTGCTGCCCTGGCTGCAAGTAGCTTTTGAGCTTCCCTTTAGAGTTACTAAAGACAACTAACTCCTTAAAGCCACCAGACAGCTTGGCAGGCTCGTGTGCATTGTGGCTAACCCAGGAGTGAAACGATTCCCATCCCATTCTGCTGGCTCCACGACTCGCCCCTTCTTAGTGCAGTAGGATGGTTGTGCTCAGAGGAATATCCACGCTCCTCCTGTGGCCTTTGAGGGTTACGCTGGTGTTCTTGTTCCGTCCTAACTGCCAAGTGTTGTTCTGTTCCAGCCTCCCGCACTGGCAGGACTGCCACGAGCTGTGGAGTGCGGGGGGGCGGGATCGCGGTGGAGGAGCCGCCGCTCTCTAAAGTTTCTCGGAAAGAAACTACCTCTGTTCCAAGCACAGACACTGTCAAAAACAACAGCAGTCCTGTGCCCCCCCAGCCTGCCCAGCTCAAGGCAGAGCCTGGTGCTGCAGATGCAGTAGGTCAGTGCCCAGCCTGGTGTGTAACAGGCTCCTGATATGATACCTCCGCGGGATCGCGGTGGAGGAGCCGCCGCTCTCTAAAGTTTCTCGGAAAGAAACTACCTCTGTTCCAAGCACAGACACTGTCAAAAACAACAGCAGTCCTGTGCCCCCCCAGCCTGCCCAGCTCAAGGCAGAGCCTGGTGCTGCAGATGCAGTAGGTCAGTGCCCAGCCTGGTGTGTAACAGGCTCCTGATATGATACCTCCCTGCTCTCTCTGGCCTGGGTGTGGAGGCTTGTGTCTGGTTTGAGGCCAGGCTGATTCTTTCACCTCTGCTTCTACAGAAGGGGAAATTCCAGGTTCTCCCTATCCTGATTTCTTCAGAAATCTCTTACTGATGAGCTGACTGTGAATTTGTTCTAGGAGTTCTACTGTTGGTTCTCAAACATACTTCCACAGAGAAGAATGCAATAACTTACTAAGTCACTTAAGTGAAGTAACAGATGATAGGCTGGAAGGTACCTCCTCTGTAAAGGGTGAGCAAATGAGCTTGATTTTGATTGATCAAATTACATAAAGCCTGATTTTGATTGATCAAATTATATAAAGCTCAGGCATGGGATCTCTCAGGCTGGTGGGTGAGTGTACAGTATTGCACTCTGCTTGGTGCAGGAAAGATCACTTGGTCGTAAAGACTTGCAGGACCAGGTTTCCAAAAGTGTGACCAACCTTCCTATGTCTAGAAACTAGTTGGAGGGGAGGTATCTTGGTTCCTGGGAGTGCAGAGCTATGCAGAGCTACCCCGACCATGCTGATTGTTCTGTAGAACAAAAACCCAGATATGGGCTAAAGCTTTCTTTGTCTCAAATGTTGTGCTGACAAGTAATGAGGAAGACAGTTCTTGCTCCAGGGAATGCACAATCCATGTGTTCAATGAAACATGGCAGATGGACAAAAGGTGGTGGTTGGATTAACAAACAGCTGAGAGAAGTGAGTGTCATGTTCTTAGTTGCCTACCAGCAAGAGAAGCTTCATTTTAAGCTTCTAAAATGAAACCTTTGCAGCTTTCTGCCCCAAAAGCTTGCCTTCCAAAGGCAGTGTCAGTGTGAAGGGCCAGCCTTGTCACTTGTCACTCAGGAGGCTCTGCTCCAGCATGGTGCAGAGGGAGGTGATGCCACTTGGGGGTTGTGTTTCAGACTATAACCTGGATACTTGCAGGTCAGGACAGTCTCCTGTGATCCCAGGCCAGTTTTCAGCAAGGAATTGCCTTCTGCTTGACCTAATTTCTTTTGCTGCGTCAATGGAACACACCCTTCCTCCATCCCAAACCAGCTCTGCTCCATCCTGGGAAACGTGCTTCCCAGTGCAGGAGGGAGTGCTGGGAATGCTGCAGGAGGGGCTGAGGTGCTGCTCTGATTGCCACCAAAGTGGGCTGAGGGTTTCTGTCCTCATCGCACATCCTCAGCCTCGCTGCTGTAACTGGTGGCGTCCTTGGTCCCCAGTTTGCTTCCTGGGATGCTCAAACAGGGAGGTTTGGCTCAACTGAGCTCATTTGAAGCAGCAGCGATGCTGGTGGCTCGGAGGGGGCTGTGAGGAAGCTTCCCAGAGCACCCAGCTGAACCTCGGGTGAGTGCAGTGTGTGCACAGTGCCACGGGGTGCTGCTGCGGTGCTGTCGGAGCTGGTGGGGGCAAGCTGAGCAAAGCATCCTCCTGGAGCCTCCATGCCTTCCCCCAGCCATGGGGTCAGTGTCGGGGGGACACACTGATGTGCTGTAGCTCTGTGTAACCTTCCTGTGCTGCTGCTTGTGTTTCCAGCAGGCCTCGGAGAGATCACCCAGCAGCTGAATCAGAGCGAACTGGCTGTTTTACTGAACTTGCTGCAGAGCCAGACAGATCTGAGTGTCCCACAGATGGCCCAGCTGTTGAACGTACACTCGAACCCAGAGATGCAGCAGCAGCTGGAGGCTCTCAACCAGTCCATCAACGCTCTGACAGAAGCCACCAGTCAGCAGCACGAGTCTCAGGCAGCAGCAGCAGCAGCAGCAGAGGAAGCCATAGAGGAGCCACCCGCGTTTTTTTTTGGCGACTCCAGAAGCAGCCAGTGCTCAGGGAGACATGCAGAACGTGCTGGCTGTTCTGCTGAGTCAGCTGATGAAGAGTCAGGAGCCTGTTCTGACCCTGGAGGAGAGCAACGGGGAGAAGAGCAGTGAGCAACGGGGGCCGAGGAAAACCCCGACAGTGCAGCCAGAGGAGAGTACAGGTAAATAACGTGCCCGTTGCTCTTGTTTGAACAGTTAAAAGTGCTCCACGTGAGGGCTTCCTCTAGTTTAACTGCAGCCAGGAGGAGCTGAGAGGTTGTGACAGAGGGAGCAGAGGCTGTGGGTGGGGAGAGGAGAGATGCTGGGTGTCAGAATGGGGGTGAGATTTCAGGACTGAGGCAGACACTGACCCACTCCCTGCAGTAAGTGCTCAGGAGGTTTTAACAACTGCAGAAAGCCAAAGCATGGAACTACTTCCTACTCTGCTTCACATCCCCAAAGCATATCAAATCCATTAGTTCTCCACTGTGAATGGGTCAGTGGAGATGAAAGGTTTTGGGGTTTGCCCAGAAACGAAAGGGAAACTCAGAGGTTCAGTTCCTCCTCCAACACCCCTAACAATCAGCTTACACATTCAGGTAGGTTTTTCACACAGGACATTGAATCCCTGCAGGTTTTCCCATCTTACTGTTTATCCCAACTCTTCTTTCACCATTCCCTTCCTGAGCTCTTAAAAATGAGGAAATAAAGATAAATGTGCAGAGATGATTTTGAAGAACACGAGATCTGAAAGAGTGGCAAGTGCTGGAAGGGAGGGGGACAGTGGCAGTTGTGTTCAATAGGGACTTGTGCATCCAGCTTTGAGTAGACTTGGTTGAGTCCTGACAGCCAAAGCTGAGCTCCGCTGGTTCTTGTAGAGCAGGTAGGAGGCATGTTGAAAAGACCTGTTTGTATCAGTGAACTCTTGGATTTCCTTTCCAAAGGTGAGTGTAAATGTCTCCATGTCTTTTGTTTCTGTTGATTTTTTGGCTTTATTAGCAACCTCCCGTGACGACCTCACCAAATTCTAGAAGCACCTCCCGAGTATGTCTCAGACTCTCCAAGGGAGCCTCTTTTGGCCAGATACACAACTCCTCTGCAATGTAGCTGAACGTGCTGTGTTCTCGTGCCTTCAACACACCCGCCCACCACGAGCCAGTTGTGATCGTGCTTATTTTTTTCCTGGTTCTTTTTTCTTTCTGCCCTAGTCCTGGAAGATAACTAGGTTCTTGTAGAGCAGCTTCAATTAAATAACCTTGTTCTCTGTTTATAATGATTTTAAAGGAGATGCTGTCCCCCAATCGGCTTGGCTTCCCAAATGACCTGAAGATTGTTTTCTGGATTTCAATACAATCTAGTTTTAAAGTGGACTGATACTGGGTGGAGGGGTGGTCCTGGAAGACTACTGGTTTTCACAATAAAGTTTGACCTTTTTAATAACCAGTTTTGCAAATGATTTGAGGATCTGATTCAAACAAAGGTGTTTGTGGCCTCTTGTGTCATCGCCAGTAATAACTTTAAGCACGGGGTAGCTTGAGCCTGGTCGCTGGACGGGAGGTCGAGGCAGTTCAGTTGTGTTGCTCTTCAGGAGTCAGGATGGGTTGTTGGGAGCAGGTCGTGTCCCATGTCGTCCCCTTGCTGGTTGCACTTAGCAAGGGGAGAGCCAGAGCTGTCTTTGGTCTTACCCACCACCTAACCAGGCTGCTTTCTTGTTCTGCTGCCTCAAAAGCAGTAGCACAAAGTAGTGAGAGCGTGGTGACGGGGTGTGAAGGGTGCTCTTGTTCTTGCTAGGAGAGAACAAGTCCTGTTGAAACAGAACTCTTGGTGACTTCAGGTCTGATCTGGGGAGAAGAAGGGGCTGGGGGATGGAGCCAAAAGGGGTTTTCTCATGCTCCAGGACAGTTTGTGTGTTGCACACAAAGATTTGTGGATTGAGATTGGTTTGGACTCTGTGCTGGAAAATGTCAAAAACCAGGAGAAGGGCTGGTGGGCTCTGGGGAGAAGCCAAGTGGACACAAGAGGGTGTACCCACTCCTTCAGTCCGGCACTGGTACGTGTGGGCTTGGGGTTGACTTTTGGTTTTGTGGCTTCTCTAAAGCAGTCCATCAGTGTGAAGCCACCAGTGAACCTGGGACTGGAGCAGTAGGGCCACAGCATCCCTCCGCAGCGACCCCACGTGCTGTCGTGCAGCTCCACATCCATCTCCCGCTTGGCATTAGCCTTTTGATCCAAGAGCAGGAATCCCCTCCACGGGTGCCCATGGATTAGGAGAGCTGTTGCCCACTAGTTGAGTGCGTGATGGTGGGATGGAGAAAACCCTAATGAACATTGTGTGGTTGGTCTCCCCCCGAAATCTCCACCTCTCCCAGCGCATCCAGGCTCTCCGTAGGCTGGTTTGGGATGGGGGGGGGATGTGTTACGTTGGTGATATGTTGCTATCTGCTTGGTGATGTTGTAAGATGGTGTTTAAAAGCAGTAACCCTTCCACAGCATGTCCTCCTCGCGTTGTCCCACCAGAGAAGAGACCCCCCGAGCCCCCCGGACCGCCGCCGCCGCCTCTCTCCGAAGGTGACCTCTCCAGTGCAGCCCAGGAGCTGAACCCGGCCGTGACTGCTGCTCTCCTGCAGCTCTTTTCCCAGCAAGAGACGGAGTCGCTCGGCCACACGCCGCAGGAACATCAAACTTCCAGAGCCCAGGACTACGGCAGGTCCCACCCCAGCAGGACTTACAGCACCGAGAGCTCCGAGGGGGGATTTGGTGCCGAGGAGCTGAATTCGGGCCAGACGCTACTAGAACCTTCTGCCCAGCCTCTGGGGAAAAGCAGGACCTTCTTGGGCTCCGTGAGCCACCTCGGGGAGACGAGCAGCTACCAGGGCACAGGATCTGTCCAGTTTCCAGGGGACCAGGACCTCCGCTTCGCCCGCGGCCCCGTCGCTGTGCAATCGGTCGGGCCATCCTTCACCAAATCCGAGGGGAGCAATAACACACTGGTCCATCCAGAGGCCAAAATCCACAACTACAGCGAGCTGGGCCCGGGGACGGCCACTTCCAGCGGGGCAGCAACAGGTCACAACTGGGGCGCCCCAACCCAGGCGACTTCTTCCTATGGGAAGACGTTCCGTGGGCCTGGTAGAGTGCCTCCGCGGGGAGGACGGGGCAGGGGGGTTCCGTACTGAGCTGTCCCCCTCCTCCCCTCCCTCACCTCCACCTTTAGCACCACGACTTCAGTTCTTTGCCCAGAGCAAGGTCTCTTCTGCATTTCAGCTGCTGCAAAAAGCTCCCTGTTGTTATTCCTTGCTAGGCTGCCACCGGGCACCCCGGGACTCGCTGGAGGGTCCCCACTTGGGTGCCTTTGCGCTTGGTTAGTGACAAAACTAAAGCCCCAAAGCAGGGGTGAGCTTCCTGCCCTGCCCTGGGGGAGTCATTGCAAATAGGAATGAAACAAAACCCGAGCACGGGGAAATAGGAAATCACTAAATCTCTCACTAGTGCTTCCCGGGGAGGGGGAGCGCGGGGCAGGGTTCAGGTATAGGGCTGGGGGAGAGTGGTTCCCAAAGTGAGGATTTTGGTTTTTCTTCTCAATTCCCTTTAAAAGCAAAAGAGGGAAAACAATTAAAAAAGGGGAATCTATTGCTGGGGAGTGGTTATCCCAGCTGTGCAGAGCCGGGATGTGGCACTGGCTTGGACTCAGTTGAGCCAGTGTTGCTGCGAGCTCCAGCTCCAGGGTCCATCTCAGTTGACTGTAGCCTTAATAAATTGGCTTTTGGGGGTTTGTACCTTTCCTACTGTGAGTTTCCAGTGGGAATTGTCTTTTTGGGTTTTTTGCTTCCTTTTTCTTTTTTCCAGAGCCGAAGTGAACACCTCACTCCCCAATTCCTGTTTCTTTCTCATTTCTAACTTCCAAAACACATGAAAGAAAGGAAAAGAGAACCAAACCCAACTGCTGGTGTTATCACCACCACATAGGAGCAGCTTTTGGACCCGGTTGGCCGGGCTCCCTGAGCAGCAGCTCAGTCCTTGGAGGCTTTTCCAGGCATCACTGTATCATTTCTAGAAGCATATATATATATTTTTGTTGTGTTCAAGGAAGTCTTTGACGATGGATCTTCTCCTCCTGCAGAGCCCTGCGCTGTTGTCTGTTTCAATGACACTTAAAAGAGATGAATAAAACGAAGGTACACGTTGATGAGCTGCTTTTCTGTCCCTGACGAGGCCTTTCCTATGGAAAACATCCTTTTCAGTTGAGAGACAACAGGGTTCTGAGGTGGTAAAACTTGGGGGTGTTGGTGGTGGTCCTTGGGGGGTGAGACCTTGCTCCTCATGGGGTTTGAGTTCATTTCTTTGTATGGAGAGAAAGGGCAGATGAAATGCACCTGAACTGGTGCTGCTTGAACTGGGGGAGCCTGCGTTGTGCAGCCAGACCCAGCTCTGCTGTGGGAGGAAGGAGGGGAGAGAAAACAGGTATATTCTATATGGTGGCAAAGCTCCTGCATGAGCAGGGACCAGGAGCTCCGTCGCGTTGAGCCAGCACCGAGCCTGCAGAATTGGAGGAAGGAGGGGAGAGAAAACAGGTATATTCTATATGGTGGCAAAGCTCCTGCATGAGCAGGGACCAGGAGCTCCGTCGCGTTGAGCCAGCACCGAGCCTGCAGAATTCCAAGTGTCCATGAGTTTGGTTTTGGTTTATTTTGGCTCTCTTCCGAATTCCAAGTTCATTCCTGACGTGCAGGAGCAAGAACAGAGAGGTTGGGTTGGAGGCAGAGCGCACGGAACCAACCAGGGCTTTGGTTTCTCTCTGTTCTCTCTCTGTGCGCCGCCAGCTCCAGGCTGTGGTGGAGCTTTTGTTGTTGTTCTGGCTTTTCCCTTCCCAAACCAATCCAGTTTGGAAGGAAAAGTCATGTTCCAAGCACTGAATCCTCTTAGGAAGCCGCTGCCTATTCACTGTCTTTCCAAACCCGCCTCCGGACGAGTCCTTTTTTTCAGACCGCACGGACCCAACCAGGGCTTTGGTTTCTCTCTGTTCTCTCTCTGTGCGCCGCCAGCTCCAGGCTGTGGTGGAGCTTTTGTTGTTGTTCTGGCTTTTCCCTTCCCAAACCAATCCAGTTTGGAAGGAAAAGTCATGTTCCAAGCACTGAATCCTCTTAGGAAGCCGATGCCTATTGACTGTCTTCCCAAACCGGCCTCCGGAGGAGCCCACGGCCCTGCCCGTGCTCCCCACTTGTGGGTGCAGTTTAGGGGGGCTCATCGCTGCTCCTGCTCTCTGGATGCCCTCAGGGGTAGCAGTGACCCCATGGGCGAGCTCCTGCCCCTCTGTCCCACCCCAAGCAAAGGATGGGCACACTCCAC